>NW_020447196.1:9657729-9659077 GCF_003343035.1 Apteryx rowi | reverse complement strand
AGGCGCTGGCGGCGCGGGCAGGCAGGAGTTAAAGGCTCTCCCCAGCTGACAGTCAGCTGATCGGCCCTGATTGACAGCCCCGAAAAGTTTCCTTGTTTCTATACTATTATGCTAATGAGGGCTGGGAGCGGGGCCGCCCATTGGTCCGCGCGCGGAGTCAATTTCCCATTTGAAAGCTGACGTCAGGACTGCTATAAAACTCAGCAATGCTTTTAAACTCTCCTGCTGGATGAAAGCTTTAAAATATTTTTCATCTTCTCGCTGTAGCTTTGGGGTTGAGTTTTTTTTCCTCTCTCTTTTTTTTATTATTATTATTTTGGTTGCGATATTGACTTTGATTTTTTTTTCGTCTTCGGTCTCTTTTCCCTCCTCCTTTTTTTTTTCCCCGATGAACCTCTCTTCTCGATTTGCACTTTGCACGAAAAAGACCAGAGGAAAGACACCATGAAGTGTTAAAATAACAAAACAAAAGCAAAAAAAATTTACTTGCAACAACAACAGCTAACAGTTCCAGCTGCAGTTTGCAAGCTGCAAAAGAGAGAGAGAGCGGAGAGAGAGAGAGAGAGAGAGAAGGGAGGAAAAAAAAAAACCCTTCATGCAAAAGGCGAATAGAAAGAGCCACTCGCTCTGATGCATCATCAGCACCGTAGACTCTGCAAAGGATAATAAGGAGCGAGAGAAAAAGCCGCCGGTGCAAATTGGAGCGGAGGTTGCGAGGGGCTGGCGGAGCGAGGGAGAGGCAGGAGAGCGAGCAGGAGAGCAGATACCGCAAAAAATCAAGCTGGCTCACCCGGTGGCAACTCAGAGCAGTCCCCTCGCCGCCGGCGTGCACCCTTTCTGGAGGACTGTCAGCAGCAAAAGGATGGCATCAGAACTGGCAATGAGCAACTCCGACCTGCCCACCAGTCCCCTGGCCATGGAATATGTTAATGACTTCGATCTGATGAAGTTTGAAGTGAAAAAGGAGCCGGTGGAGACCGACCGCATTATCAGCCAGTGCGGCCGCTTGATCGCCGGGGGCTCGCTCTCCTCCACGCCGATGAGCACGCCCTGCAGCTCGGTGCCCCCGTCCCCCAGCTTCTCGGCGCCCAGCCCCGGCTCCGGCACCGACCAGAAGACCCACCTGGAAGACTACTACTGGATGACGGGCTACCCGCAGCAGCTGAACCCCGAGGCGCTGGGCTTCAGCCCCGAGGACGCCGTGGAGGCGCTCATCAACAGCAGCCACCACCCGCTGCCCGGCGCCTTCGATGGCTATGCTAGAGGGCAGCAGCTGGCCGCCGCCGCCGGCGCCGGCGGCTCCGTGCCCGGCGAGGAGATGGGCTCGGCGGCCGCCGTGGTGTCGGCG
>NW_020447196.1:9521041-9657389 GCF_003343035.1 Apteryx rowi | reverse complement strand
CCGCTTCTCGGACGAGCAGCTGGTGACCATGTCGGTGCGGGAGCTGAACCGGCAGCTGCGGGGCGTCAGCAAGGAGGAGGTGATCCGCCTCAAGCAGAAGAGGAGGACCCTCAAGAACAGGGGCTATGCCCAGTCCTGCCGCTTCAAGAGGGTCCAGCAGCGGCACGTCCTCGAGTCCGAGAAGAACCAGCTGCTGCAGCAAGTGGAGCACCTAAAGCAGGAGATCTCCAGGCTGGTCCGGGAGAGGGACGCCTACAAGGAAAAGTACGAGAAGCTGGTCAGCAATGGCTTCAGAGAAAACGGATCCAGCAGCGACAACCCTTCCTCTCCAGAGTTTTTCATGTGAGTGCCCACAGCCTTGCCACCTTAACTAAAAGTTCTCCGTGTCAGTTGTTGTTGGGGGCTTTGCTAGAGCGACAACCAAGCTTGCCACCTTGTATTACGTTTTGGTTTTTTTTTTTTTAAAAAAAAAACAACTCAAAACAATTTTAAAACAAAGTTGTTTTTTGGGTTTGTTTGGTTTTTGTTTTTGTTTTTTTTAAGGTGGGCTGGCTCCTTGCTGGCCAACCTCAAGTTCTACATGAGTTTCTTTTCTGTTTATTATTATTATTATTATTTTTATTTTTGTGGGGGCTTGCTGTTTTTTTTTTTTAAAGTTAAAAGATCCAACTCGCCACCAACTCAGTTCTTCATATGAAGCTTGCTCTTCTTTGAAACCTGCCATCCACATTATATATATATATATTTTTAAGTTCATGAGGTTTTTTTTTCTTTTGAGCTTGCTGTGTCCAAAAAAGTCAGATTTTTTTTTTGCCATCCTGAGTTCTTCATATGAGATTTGAGCTTTGCAAAAAGAAAAAGAAATAAAAAAACAAAAAACAAAACAAAAACAAAAAAATACAAAAACAATGTGAAATTTTTAGACTCCAGCTTGCTGAGTTCCATCAGTTTTTAGCGTTGTTGTGCAAAACTAGAGATATACCTAGATCAACCTGCCAAAATCAAGCCTGCATCAACCTTCGGTGTGTTCATGTGAGTTTTGGCCTTAATCTGCCAAACGTGAGACTTTAGTCTGCCATTAGAATCCCATACTCATCTCATGCATTACGCTTGCTATTTTGTCTTAGCAACAATGAACTATAACTGTTTCAAAAGACTATGAAAAAGAGACATTATATTAATAAAAAACCCTGCATGCTGGTCATGTATGGTATAATTATTTTTTTTTCTTTTGCTTGGAAATGGACTTTTGGAGACTATTATGGCATGGCATTCATCCTTTTGTTTTATTGCCTCATCACTTTTTTGAGTTGAAAGCAAAAAAGTGCAACCTTTGATCTTCCTCCTCCTCTTCCTCCCCATTAAAGTTTGCATCTGCTCTAAAACTGCTTTGAGTTACTCAAAACTTCAGACTTCCTTTTAAATGCACTGAAGCATTCCCTTTTAGAAAACATGCCAGAATGGATTTTGATAACCTAATGTGGCAAAAAAATACAAAAAGAACTTTGGAAAGATGTTCAAAAACAAAATTCACATCCCGCTTGGGGGGGACACTGAAACCATGCTGTTGCCTAAAACAGTCTAAAAATTAATTTTAAGTGATCTGCCCCATTTTTTTTTTTCTTTTGCGTTTGGTCATTGTCAAATGTGGAATGCTCTGGGTTCCTAGCATATAATTTAATTCTAGTTTCTGTCATCTGTTAGCCCAGTTAAAATGTATGCTACAGATAAAGGAATGTTATAGATAAATTCGAAAGAGTTAGGTCTGTTTAGATGTAGATTTTTTTTTAAAGATTGATGCACTAAATTGTTTACTGTCGTGATGTAAAGGGGGGTAGAATTTGCAACGGGACTGTTTTAAAAAGTAGTTTATGCAGCATGTGCTTGCAACTTAAATATAAGTTGGGTATATGTAGTCCTTGCTATACCACTGACTGTATTTGAAAACCAAAGTATTAAAAGGGGGAGGCACCCCTGTTTATATCTATAGGGGTATTTTACATTCAAAATGTATGGGKTTTTTTTTCCAAAATTGAAGTATTTGGGACTGAATTGCACTAAGATATAACCTGCAAGCATATAATACAAAAAAAAAAAAAAAATTACAAACCTGTTTAGAACGCTAATACAATTTATGCAGTTACAAAGATGGCATTACTGCACAGTTTTAAAATGATGCAGATTTTTTTACAGTTGTATTGTGGTGCAGAACTGGATTTTCTGTAACTTCAAAAATTCCACAGTTTTAAAGGCAATAATCAGTAAATTTTATTTTCAGGGACTGATATCCTGTCTTTTAAAAAAAAAATGGAAAGTAAATCTTACCACAATAAATATAAAAAAATCTTGTCAGTTACTTTTTCTTTTACATATTTTGCTGTGCAAAATTGTTTTATATCTTGAGTTACTAACTAACCACGTGTGATGTTCCTATGTGCTTTTCTTTCATTTTTGACTCTATGGTTATATCAAAAGAGAGAATAATCTACAATAATAAACTGCATTTTTTTTGATTCTGTACTCAGTTTCTTAGTGTGTAGTTTAAAGCTCCATAACTGTGAAGGCAGCGCTTAAGCGTGCTGTGTGGCGAGGGGTGATGCCGAGACAAGAGCTGGGCTCAGGGCTGTGCAGGAGGGGAGACGGAGGAGGCTAGTTTTATGCAAAATGGAAGATTGTTGCCCGCTAGAAATGCGTTATCTTTCAGGTAGGCGAAAAACGTGAGCTTTCAGGTGCTTGTTCTGACTTCTCAGCATTGCAGTGGCCTTAGTTTCTGTGACTCAGATCATCCCGCCAGGGCTGGGGAGATCTCGAAGGGGAGGTCTGCCTGAAAACCTGACGGCACGGTGCGGCCTTATATTTTGATTGCTTTATGATGGAGCGAAGTGAAAGGGAAGGCTCCACATCCTCCTACCATCTGATCCAGCGCGGCCTCTCGTGAGAGGTGTCGCTGCGTCAGCCTTGGCTCCGCACAGAGCCGCCTATCGCTAGACCGAAAGGTTTCTTGCGCTTCGGGTGCCGAGTGCCTCCTTTTTGCCCCCTTTTCTTTGCTTCCCCCCACGCCACATCCTTTTTCTTTTTTTTTTGCCCCGTGGTTTTCTTTGGTTTTTTGTTTTGTTTTGTTTTGTTTTCTTGCTACAGGCCTTAGAAAGCCTAGCGTGAGCTGAGGAGCAGAGGAGGGGAAAAAAAAWAAATAAATCAAGGGACTTCCTCCAACTTTTCAGAGTTGCTTGTCCCAAGCAGTCCTCCCGAGAGGTCAGCCAGCGTGCGGGAGGCGCGTGGGTGTCTGGAGGGCACGGCGGCCCCGAGGGGCTCCYGCGCCGCCAACGGCACCGGCCCCTCCGGGCGCACCTCCTCGGCTTTGCCCGGCACCCCGCTCGCGCGCCCAGCCGGCGCTGCGCCCTGGTCCCTGCCGGTCGCCGGTGGCTTTGGAGGAGAGGACCCGCTGGGGTCCCTCGGCGGCCGGGCTGGGCTCCCGTCCCACCGTGGGCAGGATGGCTGCCCGCGCGCCCCGCCGCCGCTGCGGGACCCCGAGGAGGGGGGTCCGGGGCCGTCATCGGGACGGCGAGGCGCCCTTTGGCATCTGACCTCCAGTTGCACCATGGCTTGAGTAATGGTTCAAGCTCCAGGTTCTGGTTAATTCGCGTCCCACTTTCTGGTTAATGTGTAATCGGTGGGTAAACTGGCTGCCGTTGCCCGACGGGAGAATTATCTGCTCTCGTAAAGACGGGGCTCTGCTTTCTTCATCCCCTCCTGCGGCTCCCCTCCTCCGCCCGGTGCGGCGCAGCCCTCRCCGATGCCCACCTTCTCCTCGGGGGTCGCCTGCAGCGTCGGCCTCGGCCTGCTTTCGGCTGCTGCTTTTGCCCGGGGGGGGGCACGACGGAGCCCTGCTCTTTTCGGGGAGCGGGTGAGCGCCTCTCGCCCTTTCGAAAGCCCCCGGAGGCAGCACAGAGCCCGAAGCCGGCGGCGCGGCCGGAGGGGACCCCGCTCCCGTGCGGCCTTAACCCTGCGCGGCTCTGCGGCGCCAAGCTTCCTCCCCRGCAAAGTTGTGAGCGGTACTGGTGTTTTAAAAGTACGGTGAATCCTAGGAGAGCAGCATAGAGCAAGGGGAGCACTCCTGCCTCCCTTAAGTATCTTCTTTCTCAGAGAGAGAGAGGGGGGAAAAAAATGGATGAACAGCGATAAGAGAAATCCTTCCTAGAAACAGCATGCAAGAGGGAAAAATTCCCATCACACACCCTACTCAGGAGGAGAAAAAAGGCTTGCCTATCTCCTAGGTTTTCATCATTATTATACATTGCAATCTCTTTTTGCAAATTAAAAAAAAAAATTGCAGCCTTCTTTAGGCTGCATTTGAGTTTCAGCCTGAAACACGGTAACTTCCCGACTGCAGGAAAAAGGAAAAAAAACCCAGGAGCACACTTTAGTGTTCATTGAAGCACAGCAACTGTTGGGGCCCTCTGCCTGGCTGGTGTCAGGGGAGCCCCACCTTGGCCGCGGCACTGCCGTCCGAGGACCAGTCGGAATCGCTCTGCTCGGAAAAACCTCTGCTCATCCATCGCCCCTCGCTCGACACCGGCCTCCATCCTGCTCCCATTGAACTCGGAGGTAAAATCCCCGCTGGCTTCAAAGGGGAGCAGGATCCTGCTGCTCTCGGGCAGGCGCCGCTTCCGCTCCAGACAGCGGGAAYGTTGCCCGGCCCAGGGCATTGCACATCCAAAGGCGTGCGTGGTCTTAATCTCCCCATCACTGACAGCGTCCTGTTCCTGCCGTAGTCCTGTAGTTCTTCCTCATTTATTCACTACGTTGCAAAGAGCTTCCACGTGCCGGGGGCTGGGAGAGGTGCGCCGAGCGAGCGGCCCGTGGCCGGCTGCGGGAGGGAGGGAGCGCGGCGTGCTTCGGCCTCGGCTCCTGCCAGCCCAGCTCGCCCTCGCCCTTTGCCCAGCGTCCCGGGCTCCTTTCTGGGTTCAAACTGCCTGAGAAACGTCATGCTGGACCGTATCTGGGAAAAAATAAATAGAGAGGAGGGGAGGAATATCCCAGTCACAGCAGTGTATATTTATTTCTTGAACAACTGCACACCACCGCCGGGCGGGCGCTTTGCCGAAAGCCGGGCAGCCCCCTTTGCAAATGGGGCAGCGAGAGCTGCTTCTTCCCCCTTTTCAAACAAAAATGCATAAACTGAATCAAAACGCCACTTGAAAGGTACTTGCCCCCACCCCCAAGAAACATGGCAGCAAATTTTAAGTTTAAAAAATGAACTTTCCCACCTCTTTTTTCCTTTCCTTTCCAAAAGCTTCTGTGCAGCTGTTTCCTCCCCCTYCCTCTGTGTAGTGTGTAGGAAGTTCTTGATCTAGAATCATTCATAATTTTAATACCAATTTCTATTTGACATAATATACTAATATCAGATACAGAGTGTAGCTGCTTCCTGGATTTAGGGAGGAAATGATGCATATATCAGAATTATCTGCTCAGATGCCAGAACTACACTGGTGTCATTTCAGCATGTGCTGCACTGAAAGGAAATCCTCTATATTTATTACTCAGATCATCACAGGAGCTAAATGGACCCACTGTTTCTGACACCTGTTCGGATGGATGAATTTAAAATTTCATGCAGGAAAAAAAAAAAAGAAGAAGAAGCCTGCATACTTCAGTGTTAGGGATTGAGGTTTYCTCCCTCCCTCTTTTAAAATCGCTGCGAGCGAGTTGTCGGTGGCTGCCATACGGCTTGGGCATTCCAGGGGTAGCTATGGAGAGGGTGATGTATTTTGTTTGCTTAGCCAGGACAAAAAGCAATCCTGGTTGCAGGCRCACACATACTCGAGCTGTCTGTGGTCAAAAGCTTCAGCTCTCTGTTCCGGGTGCTCGTCTGGGTGCGGACACCACGAGGCAGCGCACCGGGACGTAGCGGAGGTGAGCCGCTGCTGCAAGGATTCGTCCCTGCGGGAGGCAGCTGAGCGCGCTCAACCACTTCACACTTCTAACGCTCTTCTAATGAATTTTTTTTGGGCACCGCGGCTACGAATCAATAGATTAAAATACTGTACGCCGTGCAGCATTTAATTCTTGACTGCCTGAAATTGTGGGGGAGGATCGAGAATAGCATTTGTCACTCTTGGAGGGGTGAGCGCATTCACATTTGTGAGCTCTAAGCCAACACGATGCAAAAAATAGTCCAGGATATGACTTAACTTTTCAAGTGAAAAGCTGAAAGGACAGGGATCGGCACGAGCTGTAGCTGGGCTAGCTGTGTGTAGCGACAGAGACAGGCGGCTCCAGCCCCAGCTATCTACCACGGTATCAGGTTGACCCGGCACAGCGTGATAACGTCTCAGTGCTCCCGATGCGAGCTGGTTGTATCTCACCTCTCTCTGAAATGATCATTTTCTGTGTTGCTGTACCCACTTTTTTTATTTTATTTTTTTAAATCTGGCTTTTAAACCGGTGCACTTTCTGACGCAGCAGTGAAACGCGCAGGCCTGTAGTTGCGGTGCAGCAAGTTGCAGGGATGGAGCTTGCCCTGCCTCGCTCACTAGTGGTTCGGTCTGAAGCCCTGTGGACTTTGTGACATGGTTTCCTTTGCTTTTTGCATGCATCTCTGTGAGGTGCCTTGCATGGAGGGAATCAAGGCCAGGGCAGAAGTTTGCTAAAAGTGTTTCTGTGCCATGCAGAAGAAAAAAAAAAAAAACACCCAACAAACAACAAACCGAGCAGTGTCTTTAAGTTTCCAGCGGGGGTAGAGAATGGAGCGTCCCTGGTTGCCTCTCTCAATTGTTAATTCATAAAAAAGCCCAGCCCTGAAAAATGTTCTCAGTGGCTTTTCCCCCTGTAAAGCAAAAATGTTAATGACTGCGTATGGAGGCGGTGAGGCTCGACACCCTACTTCAGCGTGAGCTCTGGCAAGACGCTGCTCCCTTCCCCTCGGTTTCAGCGCTGCACAAGCGCCCCGGAGGGCCGAGTGGCGGTGGGGAGAGCGGGGACCCCGCGGGGCTGGAGTGTCCTGCTCCCCACCTGCGCCGGGGGCAAGCAGCAAGGATTTGGGGGAGCGCTGGTGGATTCTTAAGCCCACGCTTAGGGAAATTCGAGAATAAACCTGGGGTGGGGGGTTTTTTGGGGGGGGAGCTATCTAATACCATGCCCCAGGGTGGCTGTCTGCAGGGGGGATGTGCGGGGATGCTGGCGCGGGGGACGGCAGCCGCCGGGGATGCCCGGGGGGGCCCCGACCCGACCCGGCCCGATCCGATCCGATCCGATCCGATCCGATCCGACCCGGCCTGGCCCGATCCGATCCGATCCGATCCGATCCGACCCGGCCTGGCCCGATCCGATCCGATCCGATCCGATCCGACCCGACCCGGCCCGGCCCCGCCGGTCTCCCCGCGGCGGCAGCGGGCGGGGGCGCCGCACCGTCGAGGCTCGGCCGCGCTCGGCCCCACTCGGCCCCGCTGCGGGTCCGTCCCGGGGGCCGGAGCCCCCCGTCCCCCCCCGGGCTGGGGCAGGGGAGGCCTCGGGGCGGCGGGGGCCGGGGCAGGGAGAGGGGCCGCTTCTTTTGTGTGTTTGTTTGCTTGTTTGTTTGTTTCTAAATTGGATTCCCGGAGCTAAAGGGGAGTCTGTGCGTAGCTAAAGGATCCGTCCGGGCAGCCCAAGCTTAGCGCCCGTGTGTCCGCCAGCGGCCTTCTGTTGACTGACCATCCCCTAGGTATGTTCAGAGAGCCTCTTCTGTTGTGGTTTGCTTTGCAATCCTTCCTTTCCTTTTCTCTTTTCTTTTCTCTTTTCTTTTCTTTTCTTTTCTCTTTTCTTTTCTTTTCTTTTCTTTTCTTTTCTTTTCTTTTCTTTTCTTTTCTTTTCTTTTCTTTTCTTTTCTTTTCTTTTCTTTTCTTTTCTCTCACCTGTGCTCACCTGGAGTCTGCTCTAAAGCCCACTGAAATCAAAGGCAGCATTTTTTAATGAGGCTTTGGATCAGGCCCTGAGGTATCTGCAGGGAGCAGGGGGTGGGGGGGTGGGGAAGGGATTTACATTTCATGAATTTTAARCAAACTGAAGTGGCGAGAGGAACCAAGCTTTCCAAGGTTGAGTATCCCAAATCTATTTGGGTGTCTCTCTCAGTGTGTGTATGTGGTTAAGCTCAATGCCCTTTCTAAAAGAAAGCCGGCAGATTCACTTTCCTGGAGCCTGAACCCTGCTTCCCCACTTTAACATGACAGTTCTTCGCCAGGCCGCGGTGGCAGGCCGGCGCGCCTCTGAAGGGGACGGGGGAAGAAGCAGTTTTGCTGGTATCAGCTTCAAAAGCAGTGGTGCTCTCGGCTGCAAACAGCCCTGCTCCCTCCAGCATTTGGAGCTGTTGCAGTGAAACATAAGCAGCAATGAAAATGAGCTCAAAAGTGAACCAAACAGGATCCAGCTCCCCCCCCTGCAGAAACTTAACTGCTTCCAAATTCACTGATGAAAGCATGTTAGTATGTAGGAAGAGATGCCGGAGTCTGCAATGCGATTCACTGTTTTGTGGCATAGGGTGAACAGATTTTCCTTTCCATAAGGTTTCCTCCTGCAAAGTCATTGTAGAGGAGGGAATACTGTAAGATTAAATCTGTTTAAAATACTATATTCATGTCATRCTAGATACAGTCTCCAGACTGAGCACAGTCTTTCAGCTTCCTTTATTGTGAAATCCTTTTAAAATAGCACACAGTATAGAGTAGAAAACTTATTAAAATATAACTCCCTTGCACCAACTCTGTCAGATAAACTAAAGGAAAGTTATCAGCCTTCTTAAATTAATAAATCTGCTTAGTGTCTCTGGCTGCCTTGGTGCTGTCTCCGTTTCTTAGACTCTTTCCTTATTAATAAACTGATACTTAAATAAACCTGCTAAAGGAATCAATGCGCCTCGCCAGTGAGAGCAGGCTCGGTGCCTTCTGTTTCAGGTCGCCGGTGATGTGGCTGAATTGCTGTGGTTTTAGCTAAGGGATGTCCGCCTCCAAGGCTAAGAATGACAAAAGCCGGCTGACCGCATCACTTTTTGGATGCTCTTCGGGTGTGAGGCTTGAACACCTACTCCTCTCGGCYGAATGCATTAATAACAGGATGGATTCACCCGGTGGTGTGAAAGCAGAGGTCGTCTTGAGGAAAATGACACCAAAGGTCTTCAGGAGTCATTTGCTTTAAGAGATCCTGGGCAGTCCGCCAAGCGTTGCATTTAAAGAAGCGCTGTCCCCTTTCTCCAAAAGCCGTCGGAGGGGATTGGTAGGGTGGCAAGGGAGGCAAAGGCGCTGTCACGAAAAGCCTTCAGCAGGCAAAAGGCTGCACGAGATTGTGTGCGTGTGCGTCTGCACGCAGAGACGCACGACTCAAGCGTTTCTTCGGAAAGATGATTGAATGTCAAATCTCCCCCTGCAAGCGAGCGTTGTGTTAAGTGGCATGCGGGGAATATTTAAATACGCCCCACCTTTCAGTTCGATGCTGAAAGGGCACTGTACATCGAAGAAGGATAATTTAGCTGGCCCAAAATGTGCAGCGGACTTCTTTAAAAGCTGCAGAGCTGTTCTGGAATCAAAATGCTGAAAAAARCTCCTACAGTTTGTCTGGCTTCTTTTTATAAAAAAGATGAGACTTGTGGTTTATTCTTGCTCTGATTACGCTGTACTATTACAATACATGGATGAAGCCGAAGCATCCCTGCAGGCAGTTTATAGAAAATACAGCTATATGTGTGTGTATATACATATACACAGTGAGAGAAAGTTAAATATAAGGGACATAACAAAATATCCATATTAAAGAAACGTAGATTGACTCACTGACTTATCTCACTTATTGTACAAAGATTCATTCTAAGTATGTTGAATTTTTTAAATTAGATTTTAAATATATGTTGACAGTATGAATTTGTACAGTGTGAGTAACCACAGGGAGAAATGACAGCTCTGCTTCTGTTATTAAACTACTGTCTGAAAAATAATGGAGTGTGTACAGAAATTGATTATTATTTTGCCAATTACATTAGCACAGCTAATAATAATCATTAAGAAAAAAATACAAAAAGCTACATGCTTTCATATCTTAGAAGGTGATAGTCACTGCTGAGGCAAAAATATGTGTTTTCTAAGATAATTGATAAGTAAGATTCTCCTGTTATTAATGCTAAGTAAAGAGTAGATGTGCAACCTAAAAATGTTTCATTTTAAACTGTGTTAAATTCTTCTTCACTCAAATACAGTTAATAAACAGTACAAGAGACTTTCTAAGCTTAATTTAGCATCTGAATATCAACAGTCCTATTCTGTAGAATAGTGGCACAACAGACATGTTTTACAATGTTAAAAATTCCTTTTAATAATGGTTTATTTTAATATATTTACTAAATTAGGTACCCGAGAGAATCTTCTACAACGGTGATGTGAAAATCCCTGTCACCCGAGGTCAAAAAAAAGGTACGTTTCCCTTTTCGCTAGCGATTTGCCGTATTTCCGTGGAGGCGGCGGCGGTGCTCCTTCGTCTGCCGCTGCCAGCGCGGAGCTTTGGTCGGAGCCGGGGGCACCCGGGCCGGCGCCTGGCGCCGTTCCCRGGCTTTGGGCTCCGCTCGCTTTCGGGTGTCTGCGAGAAGCGTTTGCGCTGCTCGGGCTTTGTACTTGTGTCAGCCAGGCAGCTCGCCCGTGTCCCACCGCTCGTACGTGATCCTTTGCAAATGTTTTCTTTCTTTTTCTTCAAATGCCAGCGTTCAGACACCAGCTACGGGGATTAAGGAAGGGTCTTCTGAAGATGTCGCTCAGATCTTGATGAAAATCAGGAGCCTGTGTTCGATAACTTCCGTACTTAAAATTTACAATAGGGTCTAATTCACAGCACGGTTTTCCTCTTGAAATTCATGTTCTTTCAGTCTGTCAACACTGACAAAATACATGCCATTAATGACAATGTGGGGATTCAACTTTTAGTCACTTCCCCTGCTTGATTCAAACGGGCTTTTTTTTTTTTCCCATGGAATCTGATTTTTATTGACCTCAACTGTAGAAGATACTAAGTGGTTTAAATGAGCTTCAAGGTTGCAATGGCAGAGATTCCTGTGTCACTTTTATTAAGAAACTCCCTATCTTAGTTAAGAATACAGACTACCGTACAGCTTACCGCACTTTGATCGACAGTCAGTGCAGTTATAAAAAACTCCTGTATTTCACTAGCTCACAGAATTCAGCTTTTTTTTTTTTTAAATTTAAAATTTGAGTCAGGGTGCAGAAGAGGTAACCAGGGCTCTAGACTCTACATTAAAGAGCACCAAGGAGGAGGTTTTGCTTACAGGAATAGGTTCCTCAGGTAGCTCCTAAGAGGTGAGTTTTGGGCCCGGCTCTCTCCTCACTTCCCTGAGTTACACCCAGTGTAATGTTTTTGCCTGCCGTGCAGTTTTTTTCTGTGTTACACCACCGTAAATGAGGCAGAAATGAGACCACTTGTTTTTTGGGAGGGCTTAAAGTGTAATGCGCTTTTTATGAGAACAGAGACATATTTTGGTTAAGCTGAAGTAACTAGGTATTTTCGTTGCAAAAGTACAACACATACTCTATCACCTTGCTGCTAGTGGAACTGCTCTAATTTCAGTAATCTGAGAGGAAAGCTTGCCTGAGTCTTATAATTTATGTATGTAATTATTATATTTATATAAATTATATAAGTGATATAAATCTTTGCTATCCACATATTAAAAAAGCAAAAGCTTTCTCCCTGATGTACACTTGCGATCTCAGGACTTGCCTCGCCTGCTGCTCTCTGAGACAATTCATTGCTCCTTCCTTCCAATATTTTGTGGTTATGCTGTCACGCATTATTGAGAAAAACAGCGGCAAAATTCGTTACTTTTAAGCAAATAGCTATTGGGTCTTGGAAGAGTTAACGAACTTTTATGGCAAGGTTCAGACAGTTCTGACCCCTATGGTAATATTTCATCTAAGGTTACTGTTGGGAGAGAAATCAAATTTCAGCTGTGARCATGATTGACAGGTGAAAGCAAGAAAGAGAAAGACATCTGGTCAGAGGGGGAATTTGGGAAGGAGAAGGACAATTCAGGGAAGTGTCTCTGTGATATTAGGAATAATAAGCTTAGATATGAAAACTCCAATACTTCATATTCTCTGGAGGCCTGCTTAGTTGATATTCATGGAGGTGGTTTGGTTAAGGGAGTTTAAGACTGCACATTTATAGTAGTGGRCAGTAGTCTCCATGGTCTAACTTACTAACTTGACTCCTTTGAAGGAATTATGTTATTTCTGGCATACTTTTAGCATTTCGAGGCAGTTCACTTTATGAGTGTGACTGGAATATTTGGTGGTTGTTGGTAGAGACACTCTCACCATAATGTGCCTTTTGGGTCCAATGGCAGCCAGACTCGTGGATGTGAATCGTGGGTGTCACTCCATGCGTTTGAGCCTGTGGGGATTCCTGGGAGTTTTCAGAGTGAGCACGGCAGGATGAAAATTGTGTTTATGATATACACTGTTATATCAATAGCAAAACTAGTTGCTATCGCATAAAATACCACCAAGGATACATTGTGGTATTTCATAAGGCAGCTATTAATTTCCAAGGGCCTTATATTGGCTTATTGCATGTGCAGAACTCCTAGTAACTCTGGCCAACGTCCCTCACGACACATACATAACCCCAGCCATATTTGATACCTATTTTTATACCACTTCAGTGTGTTTTGTTTGGTGCAGAAGAGCTTTTCCATCTTCCAACATTATGGAACTACCAGGAATAATATATCCCACTGAATGCCTAATTATTTCATGACATTGGGGTGGTATTGTTGGAAAGCAGAATTTGGTTCTGACATAAATAACTGTAGCCAGACTTTCTCTTAAAAAATGAAGTGCAAGAAAAAAAATTGGTTGTTTTTATCGCTKTTTTTTTCATGTTTTAGTTTTCAAATAAAAGGCAGGGTCTTGGAAGGACTCGTGGGGTACTCTAAGGGCAGGATGTGGAAATGATGGACCCTGGAATCTAAACTGCGTCTTAGCTGTACCTCAAGTGAGAAGGAAAGGTCTTGGGCAGACTCCCGGCCCYGCTGCAGGCGATGGTGAGATTCCCATTGAATTCCTGGTGCCTAGACTTCCATCACAATATGAACGTCTACAGGGGAAGGCGTACTAATAAAAAGCAAGATATGAATTCATACCGTGGTAGCTGTGCTGGTAGAATTCCCTGGATGGATGTTCTTATTCTGGAGTAAGAGTGGATTTTTTTTTTTTCCCCAGTATAGCTTAAGCCACTTACAAAATAAAATAAACTAACCAGGAAAATCCACTCTTACTCTAGAGTAAGATTGTCCACCCAGGGAATGGATAGCACTGCGGTATAGTTTTACGACATAATTTCCCCATATGGATGAGCCCTAAAACTAAGGAGAGAATAAGGAGCAGTAAAGAACAGAAATATGTTTTCTGTTCCTTTTTCAGTTTACCTCTAAGACCTTTCACACAAGGGAAATCATAGCAATCCTAAAATATACATTCACTTACTTTTCACTGCTGCTCCTGCATTCACACATACATTTTTTAAAGAGATTTGTGTTTTGTACAAGACCTTTTGCTTTCTCATGCTGTTCTTGTGCATTTTTGATGTACAATCAAGTCAGACTGTTGTTTGTGACATCATATTTCTTTACAGCCTGTGATGTCAAACTGCCAGGCTTCACTGCAAGCTAGACCTTATTGACTAAGTTTTATCCTAAGGCCATATATCTGATAAAATTGAAAATGAACCTAAGCATTGCAAAAATCAAATTTCTCTGTGTATGAGTGAGTTATTTTTAACTTTCCCTTGTTGAATTAGCACTGCCTTTAAAATGTCTTTATTTTTTGAAGCTGATTGAAGATAACTTCCATGAAATATTGTTGGCAAGTTTCCCGTTGAAGTCAATGGTAACCATGTATATATTTTTCAAGCAGATGTGCTATGTTAAGTCTAAATGGGAATCTTTTATTTCAAATGGAAGGTAATATGTTATTTTTGCTAAGAAATTGATAGTAACCTATCTATCTCCCTCACTTTCCTCTCCCCAAACTCATCTTGTACAATTTACAGGTCATTTTACGTAGGTAAGAAAGCGTTTTCTAGTATTTATAAAATGCAGACTTTCACTATATCTGAAACTCCTTTCTAGCTCACTCCTGTGAATTTGAAGTACGAAAACATCTTGAGTMTTTATGAGCAAAGAGAAGGCATATGCCTTATTTGACAGCTCTTACCCCCAGAAATTCCCAGCAAAGTCAATTTAATAGTTTTTCCTATGCTTAGAATAAATTCTAAAACCTTTTTCCATTGATGTAGCTTTTGCTGTCGTTTAGTTCTAATAGAAGATTTTAAGTTAAGGGCTAAAAAAATAATTAAAGTATTTTTAAAACATCTCTTGGCTTTTCTAATTTGTGCCATTTACCAAATGAGTCACGCTTTACCAAAATACAGGAGATGGATGAGACAGGAAAAGTACTGATTTAGCATCCCTCTTATAAAATTGCTTCAGGCTTCCACATATAGTCCCAATGTTCAGGGAGTGAAGAAACTGGGAGTTGGGAGTCACAGTCTGACTCACTTGTGAGACTTTGACCCAGTTATTTCATTCTTGATTCAGCAAAATACTGAAGCACACGCATACTTTAAACTTGTTATCTTACGTTTCTTCTAAAGGTCTGTTACCGTTGATCTCTTTATATCTCAGTTTACACAGTTATAAAACTAGATAATTAATTCTTACCTTCTAGGCTTTTGTGTGAGTTAAAAAAAAAAAAAATCTGTAATGTTCCTTGAAACCGTCTAAAGAAAACTGGTGTGTTGAAGTACTTGCCGTTCACCTTATTTTGTAACCTTGGGTGAAAAATCCCTTGTGCTTCACATCAGCACTTGGAGGGTCGCAGCAGCTCTCGGAGTAGAAGTTTTGTGGTCTGCAGGGCTTGGGACTTCGGTCCGGGTGAGGATTTAGTCTCCCGAGTGCACCAGGCCGCAAATGCGAACCTCAGGTTCTCTGACAGTTGGAAATGTTCTGAATTAAAAGTATCCTCGTTTTACCCAGATTTTGAATCGTTCAAAATATAAGCAAAATCGTGGTTCAGTTATGTGTCCCATCTCTCTCTCTCTCTCTCTCACTTAAATGCAGTGTATACATCCTTACTACCTATATGTGCACACACATATATAGATAAACTCTTGTGCACCTGCCAAGACATACAGAGGCCACATTGTCCTTGTAATTCTTCCCCTTCCTGTCAGTGCCATTATATTTATTTGCCAAGATTTGAGCTATTATCATTCAGCAGTTGTGCAGCTTTGCTTTGCTTTTCTTCTGTCCCCAAATTATTACTGTTTCCCTCCTACCTTCTACCCCCAGATCTGTAATGGAGTCCTCAGCTATAAATTTGCTAACCATAAAGATTTTTGCTTGAAATGTTTTGAAAATGCCTTGGTTAAAAAAAAAAAAAAAAAGGAAGAATCAAAAAGCCTATGAACAACACGCTGCGCCATGCTCAAGCATTGCACTTCTACAGGAAAGATAATAAAGATATTAGCACTCATATAATTTCAGATAGGAAATGAAACCAGACATGAAAGAAACACTAGCTCCAGCTGTTGAGTGGGAATCAAACTAGCTCTGGGAATTACAGGTACTGTCACTGGAGACAGCCTGACTTCTGAGAAATGACCTCAGGTGGAGAAGCTTGCTGTGGCCCCTTGCAGATATTAACACCTAATTAACAATCTGCAAGAGCATCCTACATCTTAATCACCAGTGAGGTGAGAATGACAATCAAAAGGAGGAGAAGGAGAAGGGAAATGGTAATTTTTCCTCTGCACGCATCATCTAATAACCATGGTTATTCAGATGCAGCTAAATGCGATTTCCTTTTAGTCATTTCAGTCTATTGGAAGGCACCGTAAGTTCATTTGCTAGCAGGTAGGCAGCGGAGGTGAGAATTGAATTGATCTGCGATACTCTGAAAAATTGACCTGGAGGTCATTTGTGGTTTAAATTGGGAAATAAGACTGAGTTTATGTCTTCTCTTTCTTCCTTGCTCTCCCCCTCTTTTTGTGTTTCCAGGCATGTTATTCTGTATTGTGCAATTATCTAAACATACTCTGATGGCGGGGCACCTCGTTCCCTCAAAGTTAATCAAAATAAAGAGGGCTTTTGTTAGCAGTGATGGGTAATTAAATAGCTGGCTCCGTGTCGTGCGGCGGTATTGTACGGGGTTATTGACATCGGAGAGCCCGGCTCCCCCGGCCCTCCGGCACGCAAACAAGCCTGCTGGCAGCACCGAGACTACGGCCTCGGCTAAACGGAGGAAAGTTGCTCCACGTGCTGTACTGCAGCGCTGGTGTTAGCAAATCCGTTCTGCGAGCGAGAGGTTTGGTCCTGCAGACCCGCGCTGGGGAGCGGCGTGGGCACCGCTGGCAGCTTGGGTGGCCTCTGCCACGCGGAAGGACTGCTACACGGGGAAGGCCAGGTAGATGAGATGAGCACTTTTTWAAAAAAAAAAAAAAAAAAAAGGAGAAAACCTCACGTGTCATTTTTGCTTCACTCCTGCTATTTTCTGTCTGTAGTTTTAGCAGTAGTAAGTATGGCTGGGAACAACCCACCTACCTCTTTCCACCTCCAGCTTAAACATCTGGGGTCGGATGCTGCTGCTGGGGACCTGGGTGGCTCCAAGGGAGCGACTCCAGATGCGGGTCAGGGCCAGAGGGCTGGTGCTGGCGAAGAGCAGGCAAGAAGCAGGCTGGCTCGAGTACACCGCGGCCAAGGCAGGATCGGTTTTTCTGAGCCCCGAGGAGATGTTCCAGGTTGCTCCGGTACAGCAGGAGCAGAGTCCGAGAGGATTTTAACGTAATGCCTTTTAATGGATGCTTTTATGTTGGCTTCCAAACAACTTCCAGTTTCAAACAGCTTCGCCCCAGAGGTAAAAGCAGGCAGGCTGGGATCAGGGCGTGAGGAAGCCGTACGTATGTACCTGCTGCGGATCTCGTTCCGCATCGGCTCTGCCCGCAGCACTCCCCTTCCGTGTTCAGTAAGAACCTATTTCCATATCACTTGGACCCAAATTACGTTCTAATAAGGAGAGAATGGAAAAATTGAAGACAGCGTTATGTTAGCCACTCAGCTTCCATGGAAACGCCTATCGTTTTCTTTCCAGTGACAAGAGATAATCTCGGTATTTTCTGTTGTACTCGTTTCTTCAACTCTTTTAGCTTTGTTTTCACATGTTGGCCTTGCACCAAAAAATATAACTTGACATCTTGTGTCTCCTCAGCTAAAAAGGTATCAGCTCCTGGACTTAATGTCAGCTGTACCCAGATCAAAGGCRAGAAACATAAAAGTTGACATGTATTATTTATTTCACGGTTTACRTCAATGATGTTTCTCTCTCCCCTTTTTTGTGATTATTGCTGATGTTTTGCCCATAATGTTGTGCTGGCTTCTCAAAAGCGTTTGTCCCCTCCAGACAAATATCCGTGTTAATGCGGTCCCTCAGCAGCGAGCCAAGGCCAGCTCGCTCCGGCGTGCCGCGTGCGGCCCGCGGCTCCCACGGGGACGGCCGGCGCGCGGAGCGGGCGGCGGGTCGGAGCGCGGACTTGCCGCCCGGCCCCGGCGGCGCACGAGGTGGGCTGCAGGAGCGGCGAGTGGGAGACTTTGCGATCCCTGCCTGCATTGTGAGCCGCTGCGGAGGCGAGAAAATGCCAGGCTGGGAGGGGAGCCGAAGCTCGGAAAAGAATGTGCTTTTTTTTTTTTTTTTTTTTTTTCCCCTCCTCCCCAGTTGTTTGGGGATTTCTTTTACCTTTCCCCATGTTTCTTGCCTTCCTTCGGAGTTCTGCCTGAGTGCAGTAACACAGGATCTGACTTGTAATTATGGCCAGAAAATCATCTGCGATCAGTCGGAAGCGCTGTGCAAACCTGCTCTTCCCCCTAACACTCAATTTGGTGTAAAACTTTCCTTTTATTCCCTTTGTCAACAACGGTGGCAGGTTTTGCTTCCTGAGTTGCAGAATTAGACAGAGTGCCGGGGCTGATTTTGCCCCCTACCCTCCCACAAGCTATTTTTTTTCTGCAGTGAAAATACTAATAGTAAAAGAAAGATCCTTGGGTGGGTTTTTTTGTTTGTTTGTTTGCTTTGGTTTAGTTTGGTTTTGTTTTAAAGCCTGCTGACAATTGTCAAACGCTCTTTCCAGCGAAGAGCTGCTTGGAGGGCAGAGCCCCACCGCGCAGCCGACAGGAGACGTTGGCGGCTCTCTTTAGAGCGCAGCTATTCGGCGGATGTGGGTCACTTTACTATTTCTTTAAAATTTAATTGGGATCAGGCAATCGAGTGCCACCAAATTTTTGCCTCTTCAGGCTGCAATAAAGCCACTTATAATTTATAATCAAAGTTTGGTGTCGTTAAACTAAACTGTAAAACCGACTTCAGGGTTTCAGTCATAAAATAAATATATGATAAATATTGCAATGGGGCTTGAGTAGAGCAGCTAACAACAGCACAGTGAATGCTTGTATATATATATGTGTGTGTGTGTGTGTGTGTGTGTGTGTGTGCGTGTGTGTATGTATGTATACATATAGTTCCAGAGGTAAGACAGATCTAAATAATACATTACTGGGATGTATACTTTCTTTGTAGAATTGAAGCTAAGATAGATTTATACCCCAAGTAGTTATTTTAAATACAGAATGAAGTGTTAATTTATTAAAGTCATTTATGCATCCACATTATTTTTATGTCTTTATTTATATTTTTCTGTAATATGGAGCAATGTAGTATTCATCCTGGGTTTTTCTGTCTGTTGACTGTAGCACTCCTTTGCTTAGATTTTTTTCTAACAAGGCAGCTCATTTAGAAAGAAATGTTTATGTGAAGTGCTTGTCAGTTGGCATTTTTACTGGTGTGCTAACCCAAAGGTAAAATATAAAGGCACGTCTTTTCCTTGCTGGCTTGTTGCTACTAGAAGGGTTCCTCCCTTGTTAGCTTGATAAATAATTTTACTAGCGGGAATCTGCTGAATTTTTATGCTTGCTGTCTATTTTCTGCTTGCTGCAAATAAATTTCAGCACTCAGAGGGCACTAAAACTCCAAACACATGGTATTTTCCCATTTTGTTGCTGGTTGCCTAAAATATTTATTTCATCTTGTGTTTTTAATTAAATCTTTTTTAAAAGGAAAAAGAAGAAAAAAAACCCTCAAATTTTGCAATTATTTCCAAATGAAGGTTTTAACTCAGATATTATATTTAAGATAAAGTCTTGAGGTTGTATAACTTGTTATCACAGGTAAACTAAATAGGTAGTGTTAAATCAGTCATCACTCCAACTACCTAATGGTTTTCAAATGATGTGCAAGAATTATTTATTGGCATATCATCCATTTAAGCATTTCTTACAATTTATCATATACTTTTAGTTTTCCCAACTTGCAATCAGGAAAGCTAATTTAGCTGGTGAAGCACACGCGCTAGTTCTGCGAGGGAATGCACCGAAAAGGTTGATACTACGCATTGCCATGGCATGGAGGGCAGAAAAAAGTGTGGAAGACGTTAAGCTGGGGAGGCTAGAGGGGAAGAGGAGTTGCTTTGTGTTTTCCTAGAGGGACTGTTTTACAGTTGCTGAAGTTTTATGTGTTTTAATATTGAATCTAATTCAAACAAGCAAGACGTGTCCCTTGCCAAAACCCTCTCCTTCYCCCTATAGCAAGCTCCGCGTGTTGGAGGGTGCGTTGCAACTATTATACATGCGAAGGCTCCCTCGTCCTCAGTAGTACGTTGCTGCTGAGTGTCTGGCTGGCTGGGCCTGGGGGCTTTGCAGGGGGATCTCTTAGATGAGCAGATTTTGGAGCTGACCTTTTCACTTTGGGACGTGGAGGCAAAACATCATTTTATGGAGGAGGAAGTGTCATGGGGGAGAAGGGCACGGCAGAAAAGCAAAGGGAGCTTTTCCACTCCATGCAGGACTTCTCTTCAGCCGTGCTGGTGTTTAGGTCAGCTCAGGGCTGAGACCCTCGTGCATGCCCGTGACACTTTTTGCCTGTGATGGGATCCCGGTGGCTTCTGCCGGGCAGTCCCGAGTGGTCCCGAAGAGCCCTGCGCAGAGGTGCTCAGCATCGTGCAGGGACGCATCTGCACAGGCCACGGGGTGAACGGTTGAGGAGCTGGTGTGCAGGCTATTAAAACGTGACCACAAGGGGAAGGGAAGAAAAAGCCACGTGCTTGCCACCGCGCGCAGAGGCTGTCTGGCGGTGGTTGCCCTGCTCAGCCCTGCCGGAGGGAGCGATCTGCCCCGGGACATTTGCGCCCTCGCCGCGCAAGGGGCCACTGCCTATGGGTGCAATGGGCACCTGCAGCAGAAGGGTGAAGAGTGGGTGTCTTTCTCCAAAATTGCAATCTGTTTTTATTTTTGTAGTGCTCGGGAGCCCTGCGCATGGATCGGAGCCACACCGTGGTAGAAGCAATGTAAGCGCAGGACAAGGACGGTATCCAGAGACCGTCCCGCTGAGTGCTTGGGGCGCTCGTGCGGAGGACACAGGGGAGAGGGAAATTCCGGGGTAATCCCACTGCCTTATCCTCTGTCCTCTGGTTCCCAGGAGAGAAAAAATTGGTGGGGGAGAAGGGGAGCAGCAGTAGAAGAAACATGTCCTACTCAGAATGGATTTAGACATCTATTTTAACCATTTCAGTCCACAGCTCTTAGAGGGGTCTTCTCAGCCATCGGAAGGTTTTTAAAAGTGTCAGAGACCAGCTTTGCATGCCTTTAATTTCCCTTGTGTTAAGCAACAGAAAGCCGCATACCCACAAAGATGCCAGGATAATCCACCCAAAATTTTAGAATTATTTACATTTTTTAGCACAATTCATTTCAAAGCAATCCTCAGTCTTTGGCCCAAACTCTTAACATTCTTACACCAACCACCCTCCCATTCGTTTGCTTATTTGCATAAGAATCAGGTGTCGGATTTTACCAGTTCAAGCTGATGCTACAGCCCCAAAGGCGCTAGAGCTGCCCTGCAGCTTTCTCATTTGTGTGAGCGCAGCCCAAATCCAGTAACCGGGCGGGGGGAAGAATCATGCCCAAGCACCGAGTAGCTAAGGGAAACACTTGGGCTTCCGTGGGGGCGAATACCCTTGGGAGCTCTGCCGCACYGAAGCAGAAGGCCAGTAGGGTTAAAGGGAGTCTCCAGAGGCCGCGTAATCCATCCCCTCGCCACCAGGCAGGGTCAGCCAGGCTGATGTTATTCCTGACAGATATTAGCATAACCTGCTTTTAAAGCCCTCCGTGGAGAGCCCGCAGCCTCCCCCGAGAACCCCTTGGCCACCGTCGCTTCTCCAAAGCGCTTCCCGTCGTCTCGCCAGAGCCGTATTTGCCGTGGCGCGAGTCCCTTACGGCTTGTCCTGGTCGCCTAGACGCGGGGAACAGCGTGCGCCTTGCCTCTTTCACTGACCCTTTGCATATTTGAAGACTGTTGTTATGTCTTGCCGCAGCCTTCTTCTCTCTAGACTAAACAAGCCCGTGTTTTTCAGCCTTTCTTCATAGGTTATGGTCATGGCTTTGTTATTGAATATCTTGTCTGAGGAGTCCGCACACAGTAAACTTGCTGCAATTCAATTTACCTGTGATGAAAAGGGCTGTTAGGATGCTGCCTTGAGGCTTCACAACAGCTGAAAGAGGAATAACTTAATTCTTACGCTGATAATTTTTTTTTTTCCCTGCAGGAGGGAGGGGAGGGAGCAGTTCTTYACCTGCGTGAGTTAACTGCAGCCTCTCCACAAATTTGCCCTCGTAACGGTGATGCTACAGTGACATTGCGGTGCAGTGTGCAGTGATTTGTTTCTTTGTGTGTGTGTGAAATACGTTTTCAGCAATGGTAGATCATGACGTTGAAGTTATATAGTTTTATATGATAGTGTTTATTTTATAATATGCAATCACTGAGTTTGTCCACAGTTGTGTTTTTTGTTATCAAAGAGTAAGGCTAACCAGAGCCGTGGTGTTTGGACAGAGTGAGTGCTTTTGGAGGAATTCCGCATTTTCTATTTTCTTCCATCTTTCTTCTCTGTGCAGTCTCTGTGAAAGAGTCTCCTTCCTCCCTTCYGTCCTTCCTTCTCTTCTTCCRCCGTTCCTTCCTTTTCCCCTGCATTCCTTTCCCTGTCCTGAGGATGCACGAGACGTGGCTGAGGCACTAAATGCCTTGTCCAGCCAGCTGCGGCAGGTTGACGAGCGTTTGTACCTTTTTGGATGCAGCCCCTTCCTTGTGACCGGTAACACCTAGGGGGGACATTTTCAAAGCAGAAGAGATTTTGCCACATGGGTTTCATTAATTTCAACAGCTTCCATGTGGCTACAGCCATCTGTGCGCAGGATTTCCCCTCTGGTGGCATTGCCAGTCAGCTCTGGTGTTTCAAAAGCTTCCCACTTTGATGTAGGTTTGGGTAGATCCAGCCTTCTCCTTGTGGCAGAAACAAGTTATTCCAAAGTGCCACAGAWGAAGGTGGGCCAAAGAGGATTTTTTGGCCATCTGCACAGACCTGGGTGTAAGGGTAGGYTCTAGGTTCCTYTTTAAAAGTTGACAATGGCATTAGGGTCCTTTCAATGGACATTCACTTGGTCTTCATGGGAACACAAGGGGAAACGGAGCCTTCTAATTCTGCTTCTGTCGTTGATGTTGTGTCTTGCCTAGAAGGTTTGTGGGGAAGATGTCTTGGAGCAAAACAAAAGTATTTACTTGCAAGAAAATATTTCTGAGGGACTTCTAGTCTAGGGTATGCAGTTACAAACTGCCCCGGGGCTGGGGTAGTTAGAACGGCAGAATATCAAGAAGCATCTTGGAGGTGGTTTGTAACTCCTCAAGATTCTGTTTTCCTTCRGGCCTTATCAAAAGTCCTCTCTTGAAAGACAGTGAAAGGTGTGTAAATGGCATAAACTGCCACCTTGCCTTTATAGTTCAGGCACCACTTCTGGAGGTGAGATGGTGACAGTTTTTATTATCAATGTCTCGAGCTTATTCCAGAGAAAGTCTCTGGCRCTGCCTACAAGGCATCTTAGCTTCTGAAGGACAGTTCAGCATGCAGCAGTGCCCTTGCGGAGTTTGTGTCAGCCACTCTCAGGACAGCTGCATGCCACTTAATAATAATAGCCAGCTCTTGGAAAGCCATTTTCAGCTTTTAGATCTCCAAGAACTTTATTGTGGAGGTCAGTGTCATCATCACTTACATTACAGAAAGTGATTTACCTAAGGTCACCCAGCAGATTTAGGTGGGGAAGCAGGTCACCTGAATCCCAAGACATGCCTGCTCTGAAACTATGCCATTCCTTTAGGGGAACTGTACAGGTGAAGGCAGAGAGCAATAAACTTTACTGTGGAAAATCTGAATGTGGTATGGCAGTCATCTTTAAGTATGAGCTGCRGTCTAGTCAGGGTGGACCTTATTCATGTGTATCTGAATATGGTCTAACAGCATGACCACCAGTTACGGCATCCATAGTGTTCCCAGTTAGCACCAACATCTGTAACGCAAGTCAGTGGGAGCATGGTTCACCTGGGAATGCCGGGACTGTGGCCAGAGAAGGGACAGCCATAAGCACAGTCAGTGCCGTTGTCCCTTCCATGATGTACATAACAGCCTAGCCCAAGTGCAAATGAAACAGAGTCCTTTGCTTCTGTGGGTTGCCTCTGTAAAGGAAGTTCATCTGATCAACCTTGGAGTCTCTAGGTAGAGAACAGACAACAGCAAAGGTGCATTTATGCCTTTGGGAACCATAAGCCAAAGCATTCCCAGTGGGTCACAGATCTGAAGATTGTGGTATTTGCATGCATATGGCTTTGCAAGGGGAAGTTAAAAATTCTGTGAAGAAAAATGTCTCTTAATACAAATATCCAAGATGCCTTTTCTCTTGCCTCATCCAAGATTCCACCTCAACTTTGCACCATATAGCATCCCCTTTCTTACATGACCTCTTTGGACATCCATATCCCCTCAGTGATGTGTCTCAGTCATGGATCGTACTTAAAAAGTTGTTTCATCCAAATGTATAAACTCTATGTATACAGTGAAAGAGTATGCAGAATCAGGAAAAACATCTGACAAGTCAAGTAGACATTTTAGCCTAAATATCTTCAATCTCTAAAAAAGAATCTCTTTGAGAAATAGTTGTGTAGCTCAGTTATGTAGGCTGTAAGATGATAGTGACCTTGATGAGCCATTGGCTCAGATCAGAGGTGTAACARCAGAAGTGAAAATATATGCTTCTGTCTCTAAAGAATGGGATTAGGGACTAATTTTTACCAAGGAGGAGAAGAGAGAGAAAAATGTATTGTCTTCCTTACAGGAGCTCATTTTTCTTTACAAAGTGATTAATGCATTACTATAGCAAATTTATTGTGTAGCCTGATTACCATTGCATAATAAATCGAAACAACAGTGACTGTCATGATGATAAGGCTGGCATGWTTTTGTCTCCCTTAAAAAAGGTTTATAAGTTAAGCTTAACTTTTTAGCTTTCTACATTTCTGGAATAAAATTTATTTTGGCCATTACAGCCCTATCTGTTTGAAACTGCACCAAAAGGAAATAAGTTGTTCAAAAGGRTGGTATATTATTGGGAGAATTTTACCTTCACTCAATTTGCAAAAGAAACTGAACATCAGCATTAAAATGGAAATGGAGTTCGGGAGAAATATAACTCAGTTGTTTAAAAAAAAAAAAAAGTTGTAACTTTTAAAAGGGACTTTTCAAATATCAGGGATGGACAATCCAATTAAATTAACTGCATTATATTCATGGTTGTTAACACCTCAGACTCAGCTCTTCTCAGGCTACCAGGGCTTGCTCAGGGCTTGTCTGTGCCTGGGTGAGAGACTTCCAAGGAGCCGTGGGAAGAAGTGCTGGTGACTAATTAGAGTCACATTCTCTGCATCGCAGCAAAATYGGTACTCCAGTGTAGTGCTAGGGGGTGCCAAAGTGAAAGCCAGAGTGAGCCCCGGGCTCGTTAAGGATCTCTTGATTATGTGGGCATCATCCCACTGTCCAAGTCCTGTTGCACTCTYATTTTGGATGTACCTATTGTTTGCTTCTTTCTTTCTCCTTCCCTCTCTCCACACACACACACATGAAAGGACATTGCACTGCTGTGCTAAAATGTAGTTCCTATATATTGTGTCTGAATGCTGCGGCAAGATTTACTCCTGTAAAATTGTCCAACCTTTGGAAGTGGTGGTGTGAAAAGAGGGCATGTGCCCAAGTGTGTGGATGCCCATTTGGCTCATGCTTCTCACCTCAGTGAGAAGGTACCAGTGCAGGGCAAYAGCAAGCTGTTTTGGTGCCAGGGGAGCTCCCATGTCCTGGTTTTCTCCTCCCCACTGTGCCTACCTCCTTCCCTCTCCTGTGGCTCCTACCAGCCGTCGTTGCTCTCAGCCTCCTCTTCAGAGCAGCACCAACAGCTTTGACCTCACAGAGAGCATTCAGGCAGCTTTGTACCTCTTGGTCCATCATTGGTGTGTCTTTCTCCATGTCTTCTGCACAACATTTGGGACCTAGCAGGGAGCATGGCAGATGTAGTGGATGGAAAACATGACTGACTCCCAAGCTGATATAACAGCTGTATGTTGAAAGTTGAACATTGCCTACAAAAAAGATGCAGTTTCTTGCATAGTTGTATGAATTTTCTAGTGTAAAGAAAGACTGAAAACACTAGTCATTCCAGCCTTCTACTGAAGCCTGTTGTAGTCAAACTCCGGGGACGTGGACTCACACCTCTGGATTAGGAGCTCTAGAGAAACTTCTTTTCTGCTATAATAAGAACAAGTGAAGGTGACAAAGATGAAAGTCTCCTCTCTATCCTGTGAAAACCCTGTATTTTCTCTGTGCAAAGGAGACCTCTTCATCTCCCATCTCTGAGAGGCTCCAGCCTCACTGACGTGAGTTGTCATGGATGTAAGGGTGGGCAGTGATCCCTCATGGCTGTTGTGAAGTGGTTGGAAGACCCCCTTACCCGTGCCAGTGTCTGAGCAATACCATGCCCATTCACAGCACTCAAGGCGTTGCTTTATTTGGATTGGCAATACTCAAGTTGGGTTGGGAGTAGGGGGAGTTTTCTTCAGCTTCTCAAAAACTACAAGTGTTTCAGCCACAAGTGGCACTAGCTGGGAGTTTATTTTCAACAAGTTGAGTGTCTTTGCCTGATTTGAAGTCCCTGGACCACAGGACTTTTGGTGTTTGCATTTTTTTTTCTGTTCTTTCACCTTTCCTCCATTTATTTTGATGTCTTCCATGAAGCCAATGGGGTTCCAAAGAAAAAAGTTCTCTATTTAGATATGAATTACTTCTTTCAAAAAGAAGAACAAACCCTAAAAAAGACATTACTTGGTACAATTAAGCATCATAAAAAAGACTGAAGTTTTTTGGGCAGGCTTTCAAGGGCTCACTTTTTTTTTTTCCTGAGTGTTTCAAACATCTTGAAAATAAACCAGCATGTTTCAAAAGGAAAGATAGATGTGTCTGTTCAAATAGACATTGCATTTGGAATTGGTGCCTCTGGTTGTTAAACAGAATCCTTGTTTAACATCCTCATTAAGAACTGTGACTTGCCACCAGTTTTATGAAGATCAAGTAATTTACTTTTCAAGTAAATTAAAGCAAATTTCTCTGTGGTGACAAGTCAATAAAACAATGGAAGGCTCAAGTTTTTCAATCACCCAACATCTGTTCCTTGTTTTTCTCTAGATCTAAATGCCCTGTGTACAGTGATAGGTGAGCAGAATGAGAGCCAATAGCTGTAGTGTGATTTCTTTTTTTTTTTTAAATAACACTGTAAGCACTGTCCCTTTTTGGAAAGTGTAATTTTGTAGTTTCCTGTGGCAGCAAATTCAGAGCTCCATTGACACGGGAACAGTGACAGTTGATGGCTTCGATTCTGTATTTTTTTGCTGGAAACACAGTAGATTATTGCAGAATAATGTGAGTGGTGAGCCACTTCTCAGAACGCCAGTCAGCGCAAATGAGTTCCTCATCTTCTGTCCGAGCCACCCACACCACTGACAAACACCTCCGAAACAGAGGGTATTCAGACGTTTTCTGAGCAATGGTGGGAACTAGGTTGTATAAAACCTCATTGAAACCACTTCCACATTGTACCCACGCTCAACATGTTTGTCTTGAAACATTGTCTCGGAGAAAAGCTAGCAGATGAAAAACAAGGTATTAGCCCCATTTTACATTTCAACAAGTGCAGAATGCAAACAGCAATGTATTTGTTTTAAATGTTCCTGAGGATTTGGCATTTCGTGGTGTGAGAACTGGCTCCCTGCTGAGTGAAGTATTTGAATGTGGATTTGCTCTGTGTGGGAAACGCTGGCACAGTGGAAAAGGCAGGGGAAAACTCAGCTGGGAAAGTAAGAGGGGGCTGGATATTTTTCACTTGGTGCAGAAATCTTTTCCTATCYTCTCTTAAGAGGGTGGTTTGTCTTGGACAGGGTAGCGCTGGCTTTCTGAGTGATAGAGGAAGACAGGAAGTCATTACTGGATGCGTATGAAAATTAGAGAGCTTTAGATCATTTTAGAGACTTTAAAAAAAGGTCAGTGAAAGTCCAGAGGCTTATGTTGCCTGAACTATCCAACTCTTTGAAACCCGCCTGCGCTCAGGCATACGGTTGTGGACCCTATCTTTTCAGGTGTAGATTCCCTTTTATCTTATGACATCTCCTTCTGAGTCTTCAAGATCAAGAGCTTTGGCRGGAGTGGTTTGCTGTCACACAGATCTTTAAGAGGCCAGGAAATAAGTTGTTCTGCTTTATAGGAAACCAGTAATTAGGTCTCTACCAAATTCAGGGTACCTGGCTGTGGAGAGCGGGCTGCTTCTCCTTTTCTGKTTCTTCTAGAACAGGGCTGAGAAATTCTCTTTAAAAGCTTCTGTGGTGCTACGCTAGCTTTTAGTATRCTCAAGTATAGATATTCATTGAGCCATTCTGAAATCTGTTTGCTCTGAAGGATGAATACTGTTGCAATCATATCACCACATTTAAAAAAAAATAACCAGAAGATTTTGGATGACGAAAGAAGTGGTAGCATTTAGTCCATGCTAAGAATTTTTTTTATGACTGCTGTCTATATTGGTGCCTTTTGCTGTTTAGTAGCCGAACACTGGAAGGTATCATTTTAAATAGCTTCCTCTGCTTGTTTCTTGTCCGTATAAAGCAGTGATGCACTGAGTCARTGGAGGAGGCCGATGAGTCACCCAGCGAAGATGTCGCTTTCTGGGGTATGTTGTTCACGTGCTGTCATGCAGAAAAGAGGTGACGATGTTYGGATGTAGGGGTTCCCTCTAAATCCAGCTCATGGCAGTAGCAACCTTTGCCGTAGTTTCAGTGACCTTTGGATGAAGCCTTTGCTGRTTGCTCTTGTCACCAGGCTCAGGCTCATGATATCCTAGAACTGTACATACAAAGACAATGCACAGATGCATCTTTTTAAGAAAAGTGCTTCCTGGGCAAGTGCTGAGTCCCAGCGATCTGCATTCAGTGCAGAAAAGGAGCCTACTCCAGTGAGGGTCACTCGAGACTACCAAAACAGGATGATACTGCGCCTGCCTGGAACAGGCATCCTGGTGGCTCCCTTGCCCCAGGTCCCTGGCAGCACTGAGGCCGGGTCTTTTTAAGGAAGCTCATTTAAAATTGAAAGCCTTTTTTATTTTTTTAAAGTGTCACAATATTTTTTAGATGCCAAGTGGAAACCAAGCAGATCAGACCACCCAGGGCCAAGTTCCTTCAGCAAGTTGATGATAAATGGAGAAGGATTGCCAAGTGGTGTGCAGGTTGACCTTAATGGAGTGGTCCGTGTTCTGGCTGAGGCCAGAAACTTCGATCGTTCCTGCCATAAAATGACCCCTGAGAGGTTTTTCAGCAGAAAGGAGGCCTCCCTAAATTGTAGTCAGAAACTGTGAGGTCTTCCTCCAAAGCAAACAGAGATCACTGGACCTTGGCTATAATTCTTGATCCTCATGGTCCCCATGGCCTCATCAGAGCATCTCCACTGCTGTTTTATTAACAGGATAGTGTTAAAACAACAGTTGCTAGTTTTGTGCTCCTTATACTCATTTTTATTGTTATTATTTTGCAGTTTTGCATGGCCAGAGGTAGGGACTTAGATCCTTGGCTCTGACTGTGGCATGTCCATGCCTGAACCAGCTGGAGCAGTAGTGTCTGAAAGGGATGAGTCAGTTCTCCGCTGTGCAGAAGGTCCTTGTGTATGAGTGTCGGAGGCAGGTTTAGTTCTGGGACAGTGCTGCAGGTCACAGGTGGCAAAGGAAGGACACATGGCTGATTACCAGGTGTTGTGCTTTGAGCCTTGGTGATCATGTATTGTAACTAGACTTCAGGACATGGGAGCACTCCTAGCTCTGGGCACCTGCCTTAACTCAGTGTCAAAATGAGATCCCAAGGGGCCATCCTGGCCGAAAGCACAGCCTGGTTTCTGCGGGAAGGAGCCCGGGAGCATGGGAGGGAGCCATGGCAYGTTCCCACAAGGTCCTTCCCCTGGGGGATGGCAGGACAAGATCTYGGGAGCATTGCGGAGGAACCTGCCCCACTGCTCAGGCTGCTGAAACTAGGCATGTGAAGCATACCAGCGGCCCTGCCATTTCGTATTAAGCTCTTCCCAATCATAACTAGATTGCCAGAAGAGAAACTTTTGTTATTCTACCTAGGAACTATGTCCTTTGTTTGAATGGAATGGAAGCTGATTAGAGACAGAAAGTGAGCTGAAAGCATAATTCCAATCAGACAGAACTCCAAGGCTAGGAAAAATGTTATTAAACTTTGATAGGAGGATTTGATCAAAGAGGGGGGTGCAGAGCAAGTCAAGGTGGGACCAGGAGAGTGATTTTTTTCTCACCTGAAACTTCCCTAGCTTGTTTGAGCAATACAATAGCTGTTTTTAATTTTTTCCTTTTTGTTACTTTTCACAGGAGTTGGTGCTGTACAGCTGAGGTCTTGCCTCTTTGTAGGGGCTGGTGCTTATTTGCTGTGGTATTTATTGTTATCCTTAGCAATAAAATCCAAACTTTTAATTTTGGGGACAGAGGAAAGCATGATTGTGCAGRGCCAGATATTTTGGAGTGTGTAATGTCTGTTTATTGCAAACCTTTAGTACAAAAGGTCACAGATGCAGCTATTGGAGTAGTCTGTTTCTTTACATTTTGCTTTTTGTCACACAAAATACATATGCCTCTGTATCTCACTGCAAACTCCTTACTTTTATGGCTTGTCATGTGGCTAGAGGAAAACTGTGTAAAGATCCTCAGAGAACGCTGCTGCCCACCGGTGCCCACTGCATACTGGGCTTTCTTTTTTGCCTTTCAGGATCAAATCAAATTCTCATAAAACCCGGTGGAAAAATTTCTTTTGACTTTAATGACGGTTGTCCTGAGCTGTTAATGCAAACATGRAACGGGTGTATTAAAGCGCAAAATTAATTTTATTCAAAGGGAACCTCATTCTGTGAGTAGCTGAGCATCCCCTGCCACATGAGAAGCATCCTTGATGTCTCTTGGATTTGGTGGGAGATTTGGATGCAAAGTTCCTCCCAGGAGGTGCTCAGCCATGGACAGGATGGGGCCTTTTTGCCTTATGAACCATTTCGAGAGCTAATGCCGAAATACATTCATGTAACTGTTTGAATTCCCAGGTCATACAGTTTATCTCGAGATCTGCTCAGAGGCGAGCGTGAAATAATAATGCTTTCCACTTCCTGGGTGCCTTTCATCTTTCCAAATATTTATTAATTAGCCCTCCAAACACCCCTGTGAGGCGGATAAGAGATGGATGGATACAGCTCCTTTCACGCACCAGTGCAATCAAGCAGCTGTCTAACTGTATCAAACAACATTTCCCACAGTTTGGGGCAGATTAGGAAGTGGATAACATACCCGTATCTTGTTGAGGGTGCAGAGAGAATTTCGCTAGGCAGAATTTAATTACCTCTGCTGGAATTTAGCCAGTATGCTGAGGCTTGCCTCCCTCCTTTTACTGCTTTCACCGCAGAGCCTGTAACTCCGTCAGGTCCTTGTCCCGTCCAAGCGACGACCCTTTGCACAACACTTCCCCCAACACCGTGCTGAAAGTTTGGCCGAGTGCGCGCTTGCCGAGAGAACAGGTGGTCTCCAGTAGTACCTCCCGCAGCGTCCGAGCCTCTTCTGGGTCCATCGTTTAGGACCTGACCTGCTCTGGCCATCTGGCGAGGTCTTCCAGGGCTGTACCCCGGACGGCAGCACCTGGATGGTRGTTCCAGGTAGTGGGGCTTTGCGTCAGTAACGGATGGATAATGTTAGCCTGGCTTTGCTGATAGTATTCTTACCCTTATACCAGAAGGTGTTAAGATCCCCCCCCTCTGCAAGAGGCACTTGGGATCAGACCRAATCTGATACCACAGTGCAGCACCAAAAAAAGATGTTTCAGTGTGAGAACTCCTGTTCTTCAGAGACAGGCTCAGAAAGTGAGGTCCTATGTACGCCTAATGAAAGCCTCTGTTGTATTTTTAGAAAGAGAATTCTTTGCCTTGCCCGATTTGAAAATATCAGAAAATATGGCCAAAAATTTCCACCTTAGGCTCCAGTGGGTGCAGGCCCGGGACAGAGAATTCACTTGTGTGACTCTCCACATGTCGTCTTTCCCCAAAGGGTCACCGTGGCACCTTTACCTTGGTGAGCCACGTCCCGTACCTGATACAGGGATCCATCTCTGGTGTCCCCCGAGCAATCAGAATTTCCTTCTATTCGCTGCTGCAGCCTGTAATTCTAGAGTATAAAAATGTTGAAGTTAGAACTCAAATTTTACCTATTTTGTCTTAATGCTTTTTAATAAATCTCCTGACTCTCTTTAAAGCTTCATAGAGTGCAATTTATTGTAAAACTACGCTAACTGTATTTTATGTCCACTGTAATTGCTTGTTTCATCTAATTCAGATTATACTCGTGTATAACAAGGACTAGCTCCAGATAGAAAGAGATGAATTATTAATCAAGAAAGTTTTGAAATTAAGATTTTAAACATACATACGAGATATATGTGCAATATTTAGAAATAGATCTGAAAGGACTTATGCAATGTGCTTTAATCAAATCTTGAGAAGAAAATGACCAATACATCAAATCTGGGAAAGAAATTGGCCAATAAATCAAATCTGGAAATGAAAGTGACAGATAAATCAGGTCTAAAAAAGAAAACAACCAATATATCAAATCTGTGGTATATTTATTAAAGTAAGGAATTGCTTTGTATGTGACTGGATCTGCATGCTACAATCTTGCTAATTAAATACTTGAAATCCTTCAATAATGAATTATATGTGCAGGCATGTACATACACACCTCTATATACCTACACAGAGTAAACATACATATCTCTCTGCAATGTTTGGAGCCACACTAACAGCATGTAGTATTCACCTAAAGCTTCTAGGTGTGCCTCAGTTTGAAATCTCACCATTTCAGTACCTGCATGTTACTAGAAGTGAGCAGCATATGATTCCAACTCTTTTAAAAATGGTAATTGTTAGTACAGCCCAGATTTTAAAAACAATGAGACATGCCTTGTTCTGAAAGCTTTCTGCTTTTGTTTTCTGATTCTAATTGTATACTAGCAGCAACACAAACTCCTTTGGCTAATTCACAGCATTTTGACAGACAGCTTGGGCCCAAAGCATATTTTCAAGATCAAGACTATAAAAATCTCACTATGGAAAAATCATCATTTGCCTCACTGACTTTGATTTACATCTCTGTTACAGAGCCATGAAATTTAAAATAAGATGACCTAAATTGTCCTATAATAATGTGGGCATGGACATATACTCCTGGTGGCAGAGTTTCCCTGTCACTACACCAAATGAAATCTAGTTTTTAGTGCCAATCAGTTAGGCATCATTAACCCTTTAAGAATGTTATTAGCACTCACAGAAAGCTTTTCATCATATAACAAATGTTTTCAGACTAAACTTGTTGAGGTCGAAGAATCCAAGCCACTAAGATTTAGGGCTTTTTTGTCCTCTGCAATAATACACAGATACTTGCCATCAAGTGAAATATAAATTATTCACAGTGATTTTAAAAGGCTTGTAAAAATGCAGAATTTAAGTTAAAAGCAGTCCTCCTTCTTGAGGTGTGCCCAACTTAGACTGGAAATATGTCCCCTTCCCCACCACATCTCTTTTTTGCTATGTAGTAGAAAAATTGCTCTGTACGTGAATCGGCCGGGATCCAGGAATGAAAATTGCTTTGCTTTTGCTATTACATTATGGTGCTCTCCATTCTGATTTTTTTTCTCAGTTCATGTTGTTCTTTTCGCAATAAGTGTATGTTTGAATTGAATTGAAGAGTAGCATATTAAAGAACTGGTTTTCATAGCTGTTTATGTCCTTTCATCCAAAGAAGTGTGAGAAAAGCAATCAAGGTTTGAGATTGACATGCTAAAGCAAGAACTATCAGAGAAAGCATCTTGCCATTGGCGTGCTGAATATTTGCATACCTGGTTTGTTTGAATTAGTCCAGACTAAACCAACGTATTTATAGAGCAAGCTTCAGCCTGTGGTCAGGCCTTTAAAGAAGAGGAACTGATTAGTTTAGGGTAAAATAATTATTAATCTGTTCCCCCAGCCTTATGCCTCTGAGTATGTCAAAACATAGCATTTATAACCCTGACTCGGGGTATTATTCAGACTTCCCATCAGTCTGTTTTTCAACAGATGGCATCGAGGTGACTTGCGGTCTCACAAGTGGGATTGATGGCGTGATATAGAGGAGCTTAAAAAGTAATTGCAAAGACAGGAGGAGAAACTACAAATTAATATCACCGTAGGAAATGGAAAGCAGCCTCACTTGGAAGTGAAATTTCCAATCAGTAGCTTTTATATCAAAAGTGCTGTTTGATTTGTATTTATTGCAGTATAAATAAAGTGATGTAGGCAGTGGTACTGTGTTCAGTAATTTCTCTTACAGGCATTTGGGATGAGCTTCCCATGAGACAAGGTGCAAGAGCAGCCTCTCTTCCCCTCACAGGGAGCACTGCATCTTTCAGCCAGGATTCGGGAAGGGGGTTGCTTGTGCAGCTCAAATAAAATATCCTGTGGTTTCGGGTTCTGAAGAGCCCCCGTTAACAGTTTGCTGATGAATTGGCATGGCCCATGAACCGGTGTGGGTTACTCACTGAGACTCGCAATGTGCACATGTGGGAATTCAGTCAATGCTAAGAGAAGGATGAGGATTTAGAAAATCAAGTGTACAAATTCCATCCCTGAAAGGAACTTTTGACTGCTATCTATGAGTCTGATATATATTCATACTAGATGTACATATAAGTAATAATAATGCAGGGAGTAATTGTCTCTGCGACAGGGACAGTGGCACTGGTAGCATGAGGGGTCAGCATCCTGGGCTATAACATCCCCACTGCTGACAATCAGTGGGAATAAAAGAAGCCAACAAATTTGGGCTAGGACATAGCTTAAAGCACCGTTTTCCCTCTTAGCTTAGCTCTGAAGTGGCTTTTCAACATGAATCCTACATCACCAGTGAACAGAGATTCATAGTCAACTTGAGATAACCCATGCTTGGAGTCCTACAGAAATTGTCATGGTGGTATGTTCATTCTTGCTTCCTGGATGTGTGTTAGCACCGGGGTGCAGTGACAATTTTGAAAGGAAGCATGTATATGATGGGTGATTTGTTCTTTCCTGTGCTAGCTCTTCTGCTTTTATGGACCAAAAGCAATGTAAAAGAAAACTTAAGCTGATTTCCAGCTGCTTTGATTTCAGTAAGACTCAGATATATGTATCTAAGTGTGGACTCAAACGCTTTAATGAATCAGGATCTAAACTCACATTAAATTCACATGTTAGTAAGACTAATGCTCAGGAAAGGAGAGGTTATTTGTTGTTCTGTTCTAGTGCAGTCCTTTTTGGTATGACACATTTTACAGCTATATGTAAATTCACAATGAAATACTTTTTCCTGTCATATGCTGTCTTTGTCACTGCTTTCTCCGAACCTTTATCTCAGTAGAAAAGAGCATTTAGAAAATTACACTTAAAAATATGAATGTGTGCTAAAGACCTGGTAGCTGAAAACATAGAAATTGGGGGGCTTAAGAAATTTCAAAAAGAAATTGGGAAGCATAAAGAATTCTGAAGGTTTTTTTGTTGTTGTTGTTGTTRCTGTTTGAAAAATGAAAGTAATGGCTTTAAAATATGTGCATTGAAGAGATGAGGCTTTTGTTCTGACAGCTTGTACATCAAGTTTTGGCATGATGGAGTTAGAAATGGTAGAAATTAGAATTTGATAAAACAACCTTTTGGGGGTCCATTCTCTAAAAGATTAATGCATGCTGCATGATTTCAGAAAAAAAAAGTCATGAATTTGGGGTGGATTTTTTTAACTGTATCCAGCTATTAAGAAAATAAGAGTGCAAAATGTGCTATTTATAGACAGTTTGAGACATTATAGTGGCAGGAATTCTGCTGTAACATCGTCACTGTTGAAATCAGCTTATTTGCTGCAGTTGCGTAATATTTAGGCATGGGGAAAATAACAGGTGAAGTTGGGTGTAATTTCAGCCATTCCTTAGAGCAGAAAAGAACGTTTCCGAAGTTTGATTGATTTGTTGTTTTCCACAGTTTTCCCTTTTTGGTCTATTTCTGCGTTTCCCAAACAGCACGGAATTATCCGATAAAATGCGAAGGATTTTTTAAGTGGCTTTTAGGATGTTTTCATGATTTTCRGCACGGCCGGGATGAAGCACGTTGCTTTCAATGGTCAGATGGGCGAGCACTTCTCGAGCGCCGCTGCGGGAAGCTGGATGCGGGCGCCCGGGGAGCCTGAGCCGTGGTGGGCGGCGAAGGGCTGCAGCTCCCGGGGCGCCGGATGCCGGGTGCTCCRGGCAGGCAGGTTTCCCTAATTGAGCTGGACGGGCAGGGAGGAGAAGGCGAAATAAGGAGCCCCAGGGCTTTCCCGTCCTGGTGACTAGCTCTTGCAGCGAGGCCTCGGCGTTCCTGGAGGAAAAACCTGTGCCCGCATACGGGCTCGGCTGGCAGCGTTGCAGGCGGAGGGCAGGCGCTGCGGGAAGCGGAGCGGTGCTGCCCAGCGGCCGCGGCGGGGGCGCGGGAGGCGGCGGCGAGGCCGGCCGACGCGGCCCTTCTGCCTCCGTCCTGGCCTTGTGCTGCGGAGAAGCCGAATAAACCCGCTGTCCCCTCCCGAGCCGTTGGGTCTGACAGCTTGGGGCCTCCCGCTCGCTCGCTCGCTCGCTCCGGCGTCGCCCCGAGGGCGAGGGGAGCAGCGCCTGCGTTGCAGGGGAGGGGAGGCAAGGGCTGGAGGTGGCGAGGCCGCGCTCGTGCTCCCTCGCTCGCGAAGGCTTAGCAAAACAAAATAGAAAAAGAAAAGGTTCCAGCGGCAGGGAGTGAACGGCTGGAATTTCCTTAATATTAACTGAGCTTTAGGCAGCAAGCCTTAACGTGAAGAATTATTTTTAATTAATAGCTTTTCCCCTACTTTGGAGCTCAGCGGGAGGATCTTCTTTGCATTGCACAAGGAGACGAGATAGGAGCAGTCCTGGTTTTGTAACTGATAACTATTTCAGGCCAACTGCATTGCCTGGAATAACTTTGTATTCAGGAAAAGAACAAAATGTTACATCAAAAGATACCTCYTTCTGGTTCTTGGATTTAAATCGCCTCTCTAGATAAACCCGCAGCCCGGCCAGGAATGAGGTGATGGATTTTTAAGAGTCTCTTGGCCAGATTGTTCTCTCTCGTCCCCCCTCTCCCTCACCTCTGCCTTATCAGCGCGGCGTTTGGCCCCMCCGGGGGACCTTGGAGGGACGGTGGAGGGCAAAGGGGGCTTCTCCCCGTCCCCAGCCGCCAGGGTCCTCCACCAAACTAGCCGAGGTCCAGATGGGAAAGGAGACAGGAAGGTGTTGTGAATTTGTATTACTTTAACACAATGGGTTTGTTCAGAGACAGTTTTCAGGCAATAAATGGCTCCTTTGTGTTAGTTCCCTCCCCGCGGTCGCTTGCCGAGCTGTGTATGTGCATATCATTTTGCCGGTGTATTAACAAGCAGGAAGGCTCCCCGGCTCCGGCTGCTCTCAGCCTCCGTCCTCCTCCTCCTCTCTTCTCCCCGCCTTCCAGCACCCCCRGCCCCAGCACACAATTCAAACAAAATTAGCAAAGTAAGTGATGAGTTTAGGAAAAAGCAGCAATCCTTTCCTTTTGCTTCTCTTCTTCTGAGAAGGGTAAGAGCCGGTGCAGTGCATCTTTTTACGAGGGGCTTCATGGGAGTCGGGACATTTGCTTGTTATCCGGTAGCCGTGTAAGAGGGTGATCGTCATGGACTATAAAGTAACGGGAAGTCTCACAGCCCCACCAGCTCGGTAATACAGTACCTTGCTCACACAGGAGAGAGGGATTTATAGTGTTGCCTTGTATTTTTTAACATATTTTTTTTCTGCTATTTATTTACAACCTAGCCCATCAGGTCTTGTTTCGTCCCCTGTCTCCCTCCCCTCCTGTCTTAATTCTGCCTGCTCCTTTAGGAGTGTTGGAGCCATAACAGAGTCCAAAAAAAAAAAAAAAAAGAAAAGAAGAGAAAAAAAGGAAAGGTCAGTTTAGGTGTAGGAACAGCGTGGATAAAGGTTGAACTTTGAGATATTCACCTCCCCCCCACCCCTTGCAAACAGTATTCATTGTCTAAGCAGAAGCAAGGTTGGAATAAATATCTGCTTTTCTAGGCTGTGGGGAAGGCAAGGAGAGGATGAAGCTGGGCAGGAAAGGAAAGAAAATGAAAAAGAGTGTATTTCTTGTTATCAAACTTGTCAAGCTATTTTCCTTATGAGCTTTTGTTAAAGCCCAGTGTCTTTCTCTTATTTAAATAAGTATAATCTCCGAAGGAGTTTTGAGTTGCAGCTTTTCAAAGCAGTGGGGTGTAGTTGCGTTTTATTAGCTGTCATTGCAGATCTGATGCAGTCATGTCTGAGGCTGTAAATTCCTTGATGCTGTCAAGGCAGGGTAGTYGCGAGCGACGGTGGGTGCCTGCCTTCCCCGGCACTGCTTTGAAAGTCAGCGTCTTCACGCCGCTGAAGATCAGGGGCAGGATTTCTCCACTGAGGAGGTGGCATCGGCTAGGTGGTGCTCACCGGGTGACCGTGCCTCGTCTTGCAGCGGTTGAAGCATTGCTATGGGATGGAAAGGGATGATTGCAGCCGATGCAGCCGTAGCCTTAATAATTAAGCAGCTGTTGTGGCACATTGTCTCTTGGTTAGCGCTGGAGACTGGTCCCTAGATCCCTTGCATTTGCTTGGATCCTCGTGATGAAACTGTGGGGCGTTGCGTTGCTGACCGTGGCTTGGGGTTTGGTGTTATCTGCTCCCGTTCAAACAACTCTCGCATAGGCTGCAGCACTGAGTTAACCGTGTGGGGTCAAAAGGAGGACATTAAATATAATCAGCAGCTCTCTTAATCTTAGGAGAAGAATCCTCATTTGCTTGAATGTGTGTGCTGATCAAAGCGTGATAGGAGCTGGGACTCCATGCAGCAAAAGCTGTTTCCCAGGCAGTTTTTTTTTTAGGGCAGAAAGAAAAAACACCAGGAATTTTGAATTGTTGGAACTTTTCCTCTTGTGGTTCAACTAATGCGGCATCTAGAGTCGACTACACCTGACCAGCGCTTATCCATGTTAACTATCAGCTAACATAATCTGAAGCCCTAGGAAAATAGGTTGTAGCACAGATGTAAGACACTGAAGGAAGACAGTAATTTTTTCCTGTAGATGGGAAATGCATATGTTGCCTCACTCACTTGTCATTACTGAAACTATAGGTAGGGGCAAAAATAGAAACTACTGACAGCTTGATTTCTTCATGCTGGCACTGAGCTACAGTGGAGCTCTACAAGACCCTATAAATATGCAAGCGAAGGGAAATCCTACACAAGTGCTATCATACTGCCATAGGACTGAATAGAATTAGCTTTATTGCAGCCGAACAGTATGGACAGAGTCTGCTTTTCAGAGCTTCCCTATCTAGCAAACAATGTAAAATGTGAACCAAAGGCTGCTAATCTGGCCTGTTTACTGGGAACAGTTCCAAAATATATTGTTGGAAATGACTAGAAAAAGCTTTCCACTGCAGCCCTTATGGTGCAGCCCTTTTTTCCTTTTAAAGTGAAATGTCCTTGCAGAAATTAAACTCTGGGAGAGAGGGGGGAAAAAAAAAAAGGAAAGGCAAAGGGATCACTGTGGCTTAAAGCACTTATTAAAATTTGTGGAGGATGCAGCGTGAATTGCAAACTCAACCCCCTCCCCCAAAACCTAAACCAACAAAAACAAGCCAACTCCATGAATAGCTCTTCCTAGCTTCCTGCGCGTTGAATATGTATGGTAAAGGACAGGGAGCCAAGAGTCGCTCCGTTTTGCTTTGCTTGGAATATTTTTGCTCATTTGATATATGGAAGTCAGGGGYGATGCCAATGGGAGGCTGGCGAGCTGGCCACCGTGCAGGTTTCTGCTGCTGGCTCGCGGTGGCGTGCCGAAGCAGGAAGCGTCCAAGCGTGTGAACGCGGCTTCCCGCGCTGACTGGCGGGGTCCGAAAGGTTTGCACGGCTGGAGCAGGGAAACTGCTCAGGGGGCTGCGAGCGGAGGGGGACGGAGGGACGTCCCGGGCACGTTTGCCTGTCCTCAGCCTGTATAAATAGCCAGAAGGYGAAACCAGAGTAAAGCAAAATTCAGGGGACCCCAAAGAATTGGAAAGGACCCCTTAAAACTGGAGTCCTTGAAGTTTTCCTCTTTATTCTTCCGTATTGCTCTTGACAGCAGTTATTATTTGTACCATCTAGCGAGCGCTGCCAAGTGTGCCTCCTCTCAAGAGGACTCCGTAATCCTCTTACTTGCATCCGCATCTCTGACGCAGCTACATCTCCCCAGTTTTTATAAGCTGCTGTTGTAAGTTTGCTTCGTGGTTTAGCTGCTCTCGCTGCTTCTCCGAAGGTGGCGGCTGATCGCGAGCTCTTTCTTCCTGGTTAGAAATGAGCAGCGTACACAGCTACAGGGTAAACTTTCCTATCTTCCTCCTGGTGCAAGCAGAAAACCTTGACCCCAGGGCCGATGGAAGCGAAACATTTCCAAAACACACAGGCGACGGGAGATGCGTCTTTGTTTCGGCCCATCCAATTTAAACACAGTTATCCGGGAAACCATGAGCAGGAGAGGAGGACCGGTCCCCAACGAGAGGTAGCAATTTGTTGGCCAACTTGTACGTTATTGTTTTATTGTCTGCCCTGTGAAACACTTATGGCTTAATAAACACGATAATAAAAAAAGCCACAGAAGTTTAAATTGGAGCAAGGCTCAGAGATCAGGCTTAGCCGTGATCTGAGGTCATCGGCTCTCCTATCAAATCATGTCACCTTCATTAATAACTGAACGGTTGACCCTTAAACCCTAGCAGCTTTCCTCTAATTTCCTAAAAGCTGCAGGTTTTATTCTGCGAGCTGCAAACTCTTAAGGGCCGGTGTGGTTTGTCCTGGCGGAGGGACTGCGCCTCTCCTCCTCCCCGGCTCTCAGCTTTTCCACGCTAAGCTGCTGCTTAGCTTTTCCCATTCTGTCAGGTTTTGCCCCAGATTGCTCCATGTAGCCGGTGTCGCACACACAGCAGTAGCCGGGCGGGCTGGAGGGTGCGCCGGTGCCGGCGGGCGACACGGGCAGCACGGGCTCGAAGCAGGGCGAGGAGCTGAGGAGGGGCGAGCGGGACCCGAACGCTTGGCTTGCCCTGAAATACAGACCTTTAACAGGCACGGCGGCAGCAGTGCCCCGGTCCCGACTGGTTTTGGTTAAGAGGTGGTCTTTTTGTCTCTTTTAGAGCTGGCCTTTCCAAACTGGTYGGGTTGCTGTCAGCACGGGTAGGGGGGACCAGCGACAGCCCTAGCATTTCGTTGTGGCGTCCCACGCGCCAGCCTCGCCTCCGCGCCCTCCCCCAAAAGCTCTCCGGGGTTGCTAGAAGTGGAGAGAGCAGTGTTTTAATTTTCTGTTGTCTTGCCAAGTTAGAATGGGATTAAATGCTCTCAAGGTCTCTGGACTATCACTTTACCCAAAACATCCATCCCAAGCATTCAAAGAGGCCCAGAGACTCTGCATAGCTATTTATTTTAAATGCCTGATTAAAATTTCATGAAAACAGGAAGTCAGGGGAAAAGAATGGATTGCAAGAACGATGAAATCCAGGGCTTTGTCATTTTTATCTCAACAACACACAACAATGGGAAAAAAAACCCCAGCACGTTCAATTGTAAGTAAGGGATATTTTCACAATTGTACTGAGGCCACTAATAGCATATTTTGTCATTGGCTGGGGAGTTCATGAACTAAGAATGAAACCTATTTTTTTTTTCTTAACTTATTACACAGTTTTGATTCTGTTTAGAAATTGTCACCTTAAGGTAACCTAAAGCTGCTGTACTTAAACCCCACCAACAGTAAGATTTTTTTTTTGATACTCCATTGTTTTTTCTATCTCGGCAGTAATAAATATTGCAATACCACATCCTTAACAATGCTGCAGCTCTTCTATCCTGCTATCTTTCTGGCTTTTCAATGCTTAAGCATATCTAATTATCAGAATAAATGGAGGGTAGGAACAAAAGACTGATTTTTCTGAATATCTATCAAATGTAAAGGATCTTCATGGTTTGTCTTTCTTCTAGGGAGCATTTTTCTTGTGCATAACTGGATGTCCTCCTTTTACAAGGAAAAATCCTCTCTGCTGAAAATATGAATTGGAAGCAATGTTTAGCCAGGCTTCATTCTGAAAAGATTTAGAGTTTGAACCACAGGCCGTTGAGGTCTTCTTGCTTTCTTCTGGCTCAGGGTAGCAGGACCTCTGTTAAATGCCCCTCAGCCAATTTCTCGTCTGGTCACTTTGACTACACCGTATTCCCTGCCTCGTCACCCGGAAAGGTCATGGGGCACTTAGGAAACAGCAGTGTCCCGCTGGGTCGGTCCCACCAACATTGGATTAATGCTGAAGTTCTTTACGAGCCTCTTGCTGCAAGGCAGCGTATGTCGGTGTCTTAGCTAGAGTGCCCATTGGCTCTGAATATGGAGCAGTTATGATAGCTTAATGACAAAATAAGTGTCACTTGCCAATGTCAGATTAATCCTGCTGGTATGTACGTCCCTGAGAGTCCGTTGCTTGGTGTGCCTTGTGATGTGCATAGCACCACGTCCCTCCTCGCTTCTGTTTCACACCGTGGGGTCTTCCTGGTGCAGATGCTGTTTAGCCACTTAAAGAGCTACCAGGGGGAAAAAAGAAAAAAATATTACAATGTACTGGAACAAATGAGCCTAAAACCCTGAAGTCTTTGTTTGTAAATCATTCCTCCTGCAGTCATGCTTTTGTGGCCTAGCGGATTCCTCCATTATTTCAGGTGTAAAAATCTTACAGAAATTTGATAGGAATTTTTACTAGTGTTAGTTAATTGGCTGGCTAAGTGTGCACATGTAGTAAGATGAGTCCCTGGCCAGCTGGACATTTGGTGTCTTGAGGTGAAAGGCTTTTAAACTGTAGTTTCATGGCTCTACCAGTCTGCAAGACCTAAGCTTCTCACACGCTAATTCATTGCATCGGAAGGAGGAAGAAAATTGGCTGCTGCAAAATGTCCCTTATGCTTTAAGAAAGCACCACAGTAATTTCTGGGAGACTTCTGCAAAGCGAAATACAGGTAGCTTGGTGCCCGCCTGCCCGCTCCGGTCGCCCCGCGCGGTGCCAACATGTCACAGGTGCACACCACAAGGGACACTGCCGCAAATGTAATCGGGAGGCAGGTGGTGGGGGCTTGGAGGCCGCAGCACCGTCGTCCCGAGGTGCACCTGTGCATCTGTTAGAAAGTGAAGTCCTTTTTTTTTTTTCTTGGTCGGTTAAGAGAGATTTGAGCTGCAGGAAAACATTTCCCACCCTCTAAACACAACAAGGAGAAAGTTAACGAGGGTCCTAGGGGACCGGGAATGACGTGCCGCGGGGTGGTGGCAGCTGAGCTCAGGGAAAAAAACAGGGTTGTAGGTTTAAGCAGAAGTGGGTCAAGTGTTTTTAGAAACTTGACAGGGCCTTTTCCTCCTTCACTATCACTGCAATATCAGCGCAAGCTTTTCCTTTTTCGATAGCAGCCCTCCGTAATCACATTACTGCAATGTGCTCTGGCCAGATTCCTCGCTCACGTGTGCTCAGCTTGCGTCGCCTTCGCTGCGAGCTTCCAAGAGGCAGAGTTGCACAGAGGTTAATACAACCTCTGTTATATTATGTTAATATAATTAAGGGAACCTTTGTCTGTCTGCTAGGAATCCTAACGAACAGTGTTTATTCTGCCTGTGGAACAAGGAAAGGACCCCAAATGCTCATGCTCCGTTACGGAGCCTGAAAGCAAATCATGCCAAAGTGAAGCGTGCTTATCTCTGGGGTGGAGTATAAAAACTACCGCACAGCATACGGAATCGGGCTATAGGGGAGGGCGACAAATGCCGATTCTGGACAAAACTACGGGGAATGGGATTCAAATAAGCAGACGCTCAATGTTGCTGACACACAAAAGTGAACGGCGCAGTACTGCAGAAATGTGTGTAGGTTTTAGTATCCTTTGGTGGACAAAATCTTGCTTTTATATGAAGGATATGTAAACCAGACAAGTAACAYAAAAAAAAAAAGGGCACATTTTGAATTTAAAATGCTTTGTAATCCCTAGGAGAGGATTTTCCCTTGTTGTTTCAGTTCCCAAATACACTGCTCAGCTCTCTTTTAGCCTGGACCTGGGCTGTGGCACGATCTGCAGGTATTTGGGGTGATTTGCATTTGAAGCTGCTGGGACGGTTCCCAACCCGTCCCTTCCCTCTGGCTGGTGCCACCTGTCCCCCGCCTCGTTCCTTCCTTCGTTCGCAGGCTTTTTCCTCCCTCCCTCGTTCCCCAGCGACTTCTCGGCGAGCTGGCAGCGTGTCCGGGTTAACAGAAAGTGTAAGGTTTTGATAACCTGCAGCAAATGTTTTCCGTCTCCCAGAAGAGTGCCGTGCTGAAAAACAATTTGCAGAAGACAGAAGCGGGGATCTGGTTTCATTTTTGGTACAGCGACGACAGTTTCTGGCTGTGAGCTCTTATCAGCGGAGTCCTTGTATCGTTCCTCATCAGCAGAGATCCTTGCAGGCAAACGCTGTATTATTGCTCCAGCCCATGTGGCTTTTTTTATCAGCGCCGTTCTGACTCCTAAACCTTCTGGAGACACCACGATTGGTTACTTGGAGTGACTTGGTTTCTTTTGTGTCACAAGTTAGGATTTTAGGCTGAGCTTCAGAAATAAAATAAAGGGACCAAAATGTAAAAAAGCAGGAAGGAAATAAATTTCCCAATAAATAAACTGTACTTTTATTCCCTGGAATAATCTAGGACAGCTGATGGAGGAAGAGACTCTTAAGTTACGTGAACGTTTTAAACGTGTAAAGAATCCTTTATAGATTCAGAGCAGTTTGCTGTGGTGCACTTTCCGAATTAGGAAACTGTGGAGCAGATTGTGAAACCGTGATTTACATGACTTGAGGATTTTGCTCCCTATGATTAAACACAATAGGACTTCCTTTGGTTCCCTTTAAGAGTACTTTATAATTAAAATGGTTGGGAGAGTTTATTTCAAAAAGAATTAAAATATCAGGCAAAAAGTGTGTTATTGAATGCTATGTAAAGTACAACACAGCTAAAAATCTTTAGATTGGCAGCATTTTAGAAATGGAAATGAATGTTAAAATTGCAAGTCAGAAAAATATGCAATATACCTTTTTTTTTTTCCTGGCAGGAAAAGGAAAACATGGAGTTTTGTTGGCTCGCTCTTTCTTTTGCAAAGGATTTAGTGTTGTGCTTTTACCTAGCTGCATGATATACTGCAGTGAAATGCACCGAAATTCGGGATTAGATATGAGTTGTAACATATAGTAAATTTTATGTTGTGAAATTTAGAGTGTGCCAAACGGCTAGCTACATGGACAAAAGAGTAGCGTGAATAGGTCAGAGAATTATTAGCCTCTAATGATAGATGATATAGTATATATCAAGTAATGACTACTTACTATCCTGCATTTATCTGTTACATGATGTCCTTTTTAATTACCTACCCTGCCACCATCAAGGCCGGCAGCTGGTACCAGAAACACTGCAAAGCTGCTTTTTTCTTGTTGTAAATGGAAATATACTCCCAATCTGTGGCCTTATATTTGTTGGATATGTTTTTTCCTGGGAAAAAGCATCCAGGGCGTCTCTTTTTTGGACAGTTGTTTCCAAGGGAGATTGTCTTATTGAAATCTTCTTAGACATGCTTCAGGCGGGTGCGTAGCAAAACTGCCAGCTTACCCTGCTGGTGGATCTTCCCTTTAGCTTCTGATTCCTTCTGCTGTTTGTCTAGGTGAGTAGCAGATAAAAATAGATTGTTAGATGAGTCTGTTGCGTTTAATTATATTCATAATGAGCGTTCACCATCCTTAATTCAATAGTAGAGTATATCGGGGGGAGGGTAGGTTTTTAACCTCGTTTCCTAAGGAAATGAGGCAGATACTGCCACACCACCCAGCCACCTATTTGCAGTCTTCTCCTGCCAACTTGCGAGCTCCTTCCGAGTGGATTCGGAAGAGGAGAGACATTTCAGATGTTACCAAGCCCTCGCATTTCATGAAAATCCAAGCGAGTGGAAGAAAAAGCTCCCCCTGGGCGTCTGCAGCAGGGATGGGGCGAACACGGCAGGTTTTCCCCTCCCGTGGGTCCTGCCCGCTGGGGCAGAGCAGGACCAGTGAGCCGGGAGCCTCTGTGAACCTAATTTTGTGCTAATTCTCACCAGCTTAAGTTCAGCACAAGCAGCATCCTCGTTTTGATGAAATCAGAACAGAATTAGGCCCAGACTCGCTCTCGTGGATCATGGCAAAGTTCAGCTGCCAGTTCACTGCTGTTCTGTTGAATCCATGGCTTTGCTTTTGCAAAACCCCCAAATTTCCCCTGTTGTGCCCCACAAAAGCGGCTCTCCTCTTACCCTCCTCCTCCCGGCCTCTCCCACACCAAACGCTCCTTGAGCTGGCAGTGCATTAATAAAAAAGTGCAAGTTTTATGGGACAAAGTAAATAAGGCAATTCATATATCATTCCTAAGACACACAGAAATGAGGCAGAGAAAAATAACCATCCGATATTTCATATGAGGATATTTCCATGAGTCAGCTCATTTTCAGGTTTCTGGGCTTCCAGCTGCAAGCTCTGCTGTGTTGGCTTATCTTCTGCTTGAGGCCTGGCATGTGCCAGAAGTAGCTTATAATTGGCTGTGTTTCCCCATTGTAAATGGTAATAACGGAGCCTTTATCAGCGGAGAATGGCTAAAAATTTGGATGTCTTTAATTTCATCCCAACTTGTAATTTCTTCAGGCCTAGTGTTGCATGAACGGGTCTCAGGGCTCCTTGTTCTGGTTGCAGAGCTGACAACCGCGGGGATGATTTTTGTAGGTGGGACGTGCAGCTACTGAACTGCCCTTCAGACATTCCCGCACCGGGGCTCCTAGGGCTGAATTCATCTTAACCCTCATGGCATGGTTTTCGTAAACCCCTGGGTTATGGAAAGGTGCAGTTGCTGCTGCTCGCCTTGGCTGAGAGAGGCTAGGAGAGAGGCTCATGCGTTTCTTGTGGCAGCACTGATGTTTATAACAGGGCAAAAATGCAAGGCATTCTCTATGTATTTTAATTCATTTGAGGTTTTCAATGAACTCACTTCAGCCTTCTACACTCCTCTTGAGATTGCTTCCTGTGGATTTTAAAATGACTAAATTTAACTGAGGGGAAAAAAAAAAAAGCTCATTCAAAATGATTTGTAAAGACAACTATGCAAGCATTATGGAAAATGAATTTTAAATTTGCACATGGTAGAAGAATTTGGTTGATCTAGGCACAGGAATGATGCCACATGATTTATTTGGCCAGTCACAACTTGGATTTTGAATAGATTCTGTCAAGCTGTTAAAAAAATTATATGGAAATACATTACTTGAAGCATTCAAATCACAAATATGTTTGAGGAAAACTGCAATCTGCTCATGGATATTCCGTGAACACAAAAGATTTCACATGTGCTTAATATATTCTTTTTGGGGAATTAATTGTCCACCAGTCCTCACAAGCGTGGGGGATGGCGGAGTGGAATGGGAGCTATTTGCAGCTCTTAGTGGGAATTAGCGGCATGACTATATTATAACAATCATAATTAAGCTTTGTACTTGAACGGTGCCTTTCCTTCGGGAGTCTCAAAGCACTCTGTCAAATTTGCGGTGAAATCCCTGGAAAACAAGTGATTTCCCCACAGTTCTGCAAAGGCTCAGCGGCAGAGCTGAGCGCGGCCCCCAGGTCTCCTGACTGCTGGGCGCTGGCTCCGGCCTGGAGAAGGAGCCGGCTTATTCCTCCCGCACAGCTGGGGCCGGAGCTGGGAGCGCTGCGGGATGCAGCACCAGCCCCGCGGCGCTCGGGGCCGGCGCGTGGGGCTGTGCCGAGCCGGGGCAGGGTCCTGATCCAGCAAAGAGCCCCCTCTGCCCCCGCTAGATGATCCCTTTCTAGCCTGATCAGCTCCCCGACCGGCGTCAGGGGTTTGCTGGCGCCGCGCGAGGAGGAAGCGGGGCTGCAGGCGTGGGAGCGCGCAGGCAGGGACGGGGAACGCGCGACAGAAGGCCCTTTCGGCGGCAGCCTGCACTTAAACGAGTCTAAAATAACAGTGGGAAAATGCACTTAGTCATTCTGTCGCCTTAGGAAAGTCATAAGTCATCCAGGCCTCAGTTTACCCACCTATAAAATTGGTGTGATGGTACCTCAAAAGGACTTGCGGAGACATTTTTTTATGGCAAAGATAACCAGCAATTGAGAAATCTTGTCTGGGGATGTGGTGCGTTCACCATCATTTGAAGTTTTTTAATCAAGCCTGAAGTGCTTATCAGAAAAATTAGTTTTACTTTATTTCAAATTTTAGGGTTTGTGCAAGAAATAGAAAATTTTTCTTATGAAGGAGTCACTGACTTGATGATCGCATCAGTCCGTTCTGTTTAAAATCCACAGGGTTAAAGCTGCGTAATCTAACGTTCTTCACACGCCTTGAGATCTTAGGAGGGGCGGTCCCTATGGATTCAGTACGATGAATTAGCCTCCCACAGAAAGCTGATCTGAACTCTGTTTATGAGACAAGGAATATATTGTGTTATTTGTTTGTTTGTGCCCTTACCTCGCTTCACAAGTTTGTTCGGTCTGAACAAAAACCAAAAACGGCTTCATCTGGCTCCCTCGCCGGAGCAGAGCGGGGAGAAGCCTTTTTGATCTGCGTGCCCGCAGCGGCTCGCAAAGTGTTTGCAAGACACCTGGCCTTATATCATCGAGCGCCTTTAAAGCAAGCCGGGCGGTGGGGCGGCCGGGATTCCCACGGCGCTCGGGGCAGAGGACCAAGGGTATCCCACCAGAACTGGGCCAGCTGGCAGCCCTCGCTCCCGGGCAGACTGTGCGAAATGCACACCATTCCCCGGAGCTTACAGGCACGGTTACGAATGAAGCAAAGATGGCAGGAATGACATTCCCTTGCTAATTATAGTGTGTTCCCATCTGTATATTTGGTGTTATGTCACCAGCTCCAGCCTGCTTGTTTCTAGCGGGGAAGTACTGCTGCAGGCTGAAGCTCAGTGCAAAAGGCTCTAGACCTCTAGTAATGGTATATTTACCTGTTTAATGGGGGCGAAACATCCCCCGCTCTGTTTCAAGTGATAATAGTTGGAAATCTGAGAGTGCATTGGCTAAGGCGCTTTTTGGATAACTCRGCGGTCCATGTTTAAAAAGCACTTGGGTGTGAATAAACATCATAGACTGCAGTGGCTGCACATCCCATTTAACACCGATGGCTCCATCATCGATCTGCGTATGGCAGCCTAGCTGCGAGCTGGATCGCTTCCTCCCTCGCGGGTAGAATAGGAGAGTAGTCGGCTCCATCGCCAGCAATACTCCTCTCTTCCTCAGGATTTTTTGGGCAGTGGATAATCTGGGAAGGGTTTGGTGCACTGCAGGATATGCGTGTCACCCTCCAATGATTCCCCCGGAGGAGACAGGGACAGAAATGTCCCTTTCAGGGCTCCCTGGAGAACCCGCAGGGCGTTTCTGCTTGATTCCCTTGAGGCTATCGTGAGCCCTCCCTGGAGCCCAAGTGCAGTCCTCGAGGATGTATCCCTGCTTCTGCTGGTGGTGTTGCCTGGCTCCTGCTTATAAAATCAAGATACATATTGCACTGGTATTTGAGATCTTAAATTTGCTCGTTTAAGGTGTCACTTGCTAGTGCAGGGAGACCCTCCAGTGCATGATGCCGATGGGGTGCTTCGTTGTTGCAAGTCATATTTGTGAGCTGTAATGACGAACCTGCTGCTAAATAATATAGGACTGCRATTTTTAATTAGGGTAGAGATGGGAGCCTCCAAATCTCATATGGTTAGAGAGTTCTCATAACTTTTACATTTATTATAAAGTACAATTAGCATATTTTTTGCTTTAATGTCTGTATTGCTCTGTGCAGTGTTGGAAATCCAAAATAAAAGCACTTTGCTAAAACTTGAAAGCCATAAAGTGAAAGTAGACCATAAACAGAAGTAAAATTGGACTTTTCTAACTTTATCCRCTGATTTGGATTAAAACAAAGAACAAAGCAAAGAAACAAAACAAAGAAACACCCTAAACAGTAACAAGGAAATCAAACTCTGAAAAACATCCACCTTATTGTTTGCAACAATGGTAAAAGGGAGGTAAAACATTAATTACTTAAGGTTTCAAATCCGTCCCAAGTGCAGGTGTAGGTGAGGGGGTGCAGAAGCACCATGCAGGGATGCGTTTCTTAGGACTTGCCCCTGGATGTGTCACCCAGGCTGAAGGCCCCTTTGCGGTGGGGGCTGGACGCCCACGTAATGACGGTGTCTAGTAGGAGTTGGCACGACAGGGAGGGAGGCAGTTGTCTAACCATCTTACGGAYGAAGAACTGCAACATGAAGGGCCATGGTGTTTGTTAAAATCGAGGAGAATTTGTACCAACATAAATAGGCTTCGGTTTCTTGTTGTACAGGAAGCCGTTGGTGGAGTAGGAATTTAACAAGTTCACAACTTAACAAGTCCCAGCCTAGTGTCTGGGCTACCAGAATAGATTTTTTTCTCAGATCTCCCAGATGCTATTTTCTTTAGTAATGTCAAATTTCTGTCTCTCTCTATACCTAGTGTCAGCCTCGGCTTAGCAAGCGAAGGTAGTCCCAGAAAACTTCTCACAAATAAGCAAGCTCTCCTTCCTGTTATGAAAGCAACCTCCTACTGTCTTGTATATTAATCCTGTGCCTGTGGGGCACTGGAGAGGTTAAATCTTCTCTGCMCGGCGTGGTAATTTTCATTGCTTTCATTTTTGGGAACTTTCTCTAAGTTTCTGAAAGGCTTAGCACAAGCTATGAAGGCTCCACCTCTTTCTTGGCCCTGTAACCCGTGCACAGTTCAGCTGAGGCTAGGGGATTTGTGTAATAATGATTTGGAAAAGTTGCGAGTATAAATAGAAAGGAATTTGAGATGTTTTTCCCCTCTGTAATTCAACACTCAATAGCTTCCCCTTCCACCCAGCACATAAGGTGCTGTACCAAAACCATGGAAAGAATTTGTGGAGCTCCAGATCAAGGAAGTTCATAAGCTAGCAGGCTTCTCTCTCTCTCTCTCTCTCTCTCTCTCTCTCTTTTTTTTCAAATCTGATAATGTCACCTCCCCTGGGGAAGAGCACCGTGGAGGCCCCTACAGACTTGCACCGGCTCCCCTCATCAGAAGGGTTTGCTTTTGCTCGTCCTCCCGCGGGTCGGCCGCGCGGGAGCTTGGTGGCCAACGYGGCCCCGTGCCGCGGCTCCGGGGAGGCTCGGGGGCTCTCGCCTCCCTCGCAGCCCTCTCCGCCTGGAGGCAGTCGTGCTGCCAGGGATGCTCCGGCCTGCGTTCCCGGCCGTGAAGCGGCTCCCACGCCGGCTGGAGGCTGCCGCGGCCCAGCCGGTGCCGGCACRGAGGGGCTTTCCCCCGGACGCCTGCCCCCGCGCCGGCCGCGCCGGCCTTTGGCTCTGCACGGCTTGCTAGCGCCGGGCTGGCTCGAAAGAGCCCGTCTGACTCCTGCGTTCTCCGCGATCATCTTTGGCGTCCTGTAATTTCTCCTGTGTTTAAAACCCTGCGCACGAACGCCGTGTAAACCTCGGAGATCCGCGCTGGCTCCAAGCCGCGTGCCGGCTCCTAGCCGGTGCGCGCTCAGGCCCGCAGCAGCCCCTCCGCTTTCGGYGCCGCGATGGGCCCCGGCCCGCGCTCGGGCCCCGCAGACCGGTCTAAGCGAAACCTTCGCGCAGCCGGCGGTTGCAGCTGGCTCGGGCGCAGGCAAAGCACGGTCACAGCACGTGCTCCTGTGCGCTCCTGTCGGGCGGCTGACGTATAATTTCATTTTTGTGTCTCATCTTAATTTTGTACCGTGATATCTGGCCACGCAGATTTGCAAATCAGGCCTTGCAGTGTTTTTTTTTTTAAAGAACCCTCAATGACTTCTGTAAAACCCTGAATAAGTATTTGTTATATTTAGAGGCAATTCTGCTTATTGTCTCTGCATATAAGTAAGCCTTTCACTGACCTGGATTTTGCTATTACGTTTTCCATTTGCTGTACGTGTTACATTTGCGTGGATGCAAGGTCTTTTGTCTTCTAGCGTGCTCTCGCGCTTGCTATTTCATCCACCAGCCAGGATCATGCTCGCTGGCCTGCGGTGGTGCGATCGGCTTTGCTGCAAATGATCGTGTCATTGAGGATCCTGGCCTCAAACGAGAAGCCAAAAGCTACGGTAGATGAATCCTAGGCTGCAAAGACCTGGAGGAACAGCCAGCGGCCAGTGCATTAGCAGCAGAAGAGCRTTCCTAGAGAAAAGGTTTGCGTGTTTTCCAGCAGTAGCAATTTACTGGAAGAAGAGAAACTTTCTGTTGAAAGGAATAGTCCTCTCCCTGGATATATATTAGAGCTATCACTAAAGACACAGAATTGCATCTGTCCTGGTACAAAGTGCTTGCTTTTAATTCGGCTCTCAATTTTAACATGTCATTAAAGAGATAGCTGTATTAGCAGGAAGAGTTGTAAAGCTTTTGAGGAGTTATTATTACCATATTACATAGCAATCGTGTTTATGGCTGCGGTGCCTTAGGGCCAAATTTATAAACATTGTGGATGGATTACACAAGTATTATGCTGCACATAAACATTTTGCTCTGTGTTTGTGTTGAAATCCTGTGAACTGGACAATGTAAACAAACTAACATTATCACGGAAAACCTGTTTTTTAGGTCGACTTTCCCTGCAGACTATATTTGGCCAAAGGACACTTGCTGTAACTCACACATCTCTTGTGTCTGCACCACGCTAGAAAAAGTTTTCACTAGCACATGTTAACCAAAACCTCTTCCTTTTTGGAAAAAAAAGGCAGGCATCTTTAAAAACCTATTTGACCTGCCTAGCTAGCGTATTTTTAAACACGGCTGTGTTATGTTTAACAGCACGTTAGCGTACGTGAATTAACTTGTTTCCGCCGAGCGCTGACAGGCGCTGCCCCGCCGGCCGGCCGCCCGCCCGGAGGGTCCCCGCGCGGCAGGGGCGGCAGGAGGCAGCGCGTACCCACCCCTCCAGCCCTTTGAAATTCGGCACTGGCTTTCCCGGGCCGTTTTAAGCAAGGTGCTGGACGTTGCGCAGATGTGGTGGCACGTCCCCTCTGCCGGCTGTGTTTTTCTCGCGCTGTCGTGCAGTCGCGCTCCGTCCCTGCGCCTGATGCAGCTCAGGCGGAGGGGAGAAGGCGCTCCGCACGCACATCCCCGCATCCCCGGTGCCGCAGCCGCGGGAGGCCGCGCGCGCCCGGAGCACCCCCGCGTGCGGAGCAGCAGTTTTGGGTCTGTGCACCTTGCATCTCCGCAGGTGCGCTCAGGTCCCTGCTGGCAAACGTGGTGGGAAAACGTTAATCTGTTGCACAAAACTGCGGCGAGCGGTTTGTCCGCGAGGCCGGCAGGCTCCCCGAATAGCRCCCCGTGGGCTCGTGAACGAGCGGGTCTTTCCTGGCAGGACCACCTYCTTCATCGCAGCCAGGACATTGCTCGAGAGGAGAAGTCGTCGGGGCGGGAAACACGCGACTCGGGACTCGTGGGCTGGAAGGAAGCGGCCAAGCGCTTTGGCTCAGGAGAGCCGACCTGAGCTCTTGCTCGTGCTTCTCGCCCAGGTGGTCTCGGGCAGGTCATGCACGGGGGATTTCGGCCACAGTGCTTCGTGTAGCTCCCCAGACTGGCCGGCCGGGGCCAAGTCCCCTCTTGCCTGCAGCCTCCCTGGGCAGCTCTCGTCCCAGCGCCCCACCGCTGCAGGGGGGACGCCCRGCCCCCCAGGTAAGCGCCAGGTCCCGCGTGCGGAGCAGTCCCTCCCGAGGCAGGCAGACCCGTCTTTGCTCCGTCTGTGCAACTCGGGCAACGCTCCTTTTTGCTTTCATGATTAGTAAATCCCTGAACGACTCCCCCCCGCTCTGATACGGCGCTAGCGGGATCAATAGGAATACCTAGCACAGATGACGTCCACAGATAGGCCCTGCCTCCTGCCAACGTCTTGCACGTGTCCTTAACTTTCACGCGCAGGGAGTGAACCCCTGGCGCCCCTGCAGTACAGGGGAGTTTGTCCGTTCGCTGCGGCGGGTTCCGAGTTTCGCTCTGCCTTACGGCCCTGCTGCTTTCGAAGAGCCTGTCTGCGGGACGGAGGCGAGCGCCTTGCAAGGCTGAAGCCGTGCTTTGTATTTTTAGCATTTCCAGGATGATCCTGCGGGAGAAGCACACGTTTTTCCGCCGCTCGGAGGGCACGGTCGGACGCCAAGCTGCCGGTGGCGGTGGGCCGCCTCTGCCGGGCGCTGCAGCTTGCCGCCGCGCAGCTCCGCCGCCCCGGGTGGTGCGGCCCCGCGCCGGCCGAGACGCCTTGCGGGAAGCGGGGTTTGCGGATAAATAAGCGTGTCTGCTGCGGGCTGGTTGGGCCGGGCGCGCGGGCGCTGAGCTGTTTTCTCCCGGGCAGAGCGGCTCCCATGACCTTGCTCCCGCACGCCCTCAAAGGTCCCGTTTAAATCAGTAGCTGAAATCACGTCCTCCCTCCCCGATTTTGGCGGAGGAGATTTTGCTCCTGAGCGTAATTAACAGCGTCGGAGTCCGGCCCTGTGGGAGCTAGTCCATCCCTTATATTCAGGGTGATTGACATGAGATGCTTTGATTTCTCTGGAGACATCATAATATTTTAAACTTATTATTAATTACAAGTGTATTAATCTGTGAACAGTATTCACAGTATTTCAAAATATTATAATTTTAGCCTGGCTAAACCCCATGGGGAAAAAGTAGTTTTGGATGAACTGAACGACTTTATAGACAGTGTGCTTTATAACCAGATGGATTTTCCCTAGTTAGTTGCATTTCTCTCTAATATTGGGGGAAGATTAAAGATACTGAATCAATGGCTGTAAAAGCTTACATTAAAAATACGCAGTAAATGAGAGGAGGAAAATTTCATTAGAGGCATAAATTGTAGCAATTGGAATGCATGCAACTTATTTTTAGTATTATAGTGACAGTCACCCTTGAAAGTCTTTTTCTTCCAAAATGTTTTCTTTTTGCAGATGGGGGGGGAAGAAATGACCTCTAATATTTTGAAATATAGAACTAATTACAGTAGGGAGTGATCCTGATCCCACTGATGTCAGCTGCAGCTTTCTTTATGATATTGCAGGATAGTGCCTCTATTAAGAAATAATAAGGAAATGAGATACTTAAAAGAGAGGGTTTAAAAATGAACTGACTCTGTTGGCCTCTTTTGTAAAAATACCTTAGAGCCACTTTTATCAAGTCAAAAGGTTCATTGAAAAGAGAGAAATTAAAAGATGCCGCTCATGGAGCCTGGCAAAACATGAAATTCGCAATAAATATCTCTCCAATCCAATTATAGCATTCAAATCAAGGAGAAAAAAAAGAATTATAAAAATAATGAAAGCTTTCTTTCTGTTGAAAAAGTATACTTCGAGGTGTCCAGACCTAAGGGAATTTCCAAGTCAGCATTATAGTGGGGAAAAATGTAATGTAAATGAGAGTGAAATAATCAAATTTTTCTGGTGGAAATAAGTGCTGTTGTTTGATGTAATTTTGACACACAGCATAATTTCAGCATCAACRCTGAAGTTTAAAGGATCAGTGTGTCTTCATGAGATTTATATACAGAAAAGCCGCTCAACGGGAAAATCTAAATCAGACTTTGGTATGCACATTGGGCCTCTCTAAGACAGAAAGCCTTATAGGATATTAGCTGCAAATAGAAAGATAGAGATGACCCTTTTTCAGTAATTTCTAGGCACCCTTTCCACTTGAAAATCCAGCATGATTATGGTATATAAATCACAAGAAAGGTGTGAATGTTTTCATGCTCACAAAAATCAAACATTTGTTCTATGCCTCTAGCACCAGCTAAGCTAGTTAAAGCTGCACACAGTTTCCTACAGTGAGTTACACCAGGCTCATGTCACTATGCCTATTGCAAATGTGATTTCTAATATCACGGGGATACRTTCCAAACAATTAAAACAATTAAAGGAGGGCATGTCTTTGTCATTTGCCTCAATCTTGTAGCCTGTATGAAATATTTTTGTAAATTTGGGTTCATTTCCAGATGGAGACAGATTCACACACCCTTACAGCCAAACTCAGCACAAGAACCAACAATTAAATGAAGCCTGAGCTGCAGTCCAAAGGAGGCATATACTCAATTTAATTTTTAAACAGCTTAATTAATAGTCTCAGTTAAAGCAAAGAAGTGAAAATGGGTCAAACTATGTAAACACTGGTTAGAAAAACACAGTGTCYAGCCAAAGCATTGCAGAAACACTTTTAAGAAGAATGGTTTTTAAATTTAATTTAAACATGGTTTTCCAGCTGAGGTGAAAGCCCAGTTCAGACAAGGCCCAAGCCACTTTTATGCCCCAAAGAATTACCGAGGTACGCTGAGAGTTTATGTAGCCTCTGCCCGGGCCGGGGCTCTGCTGCGCTCTGCAGCCGTCGCCTGCTCCTTGCTGCCAGCGTGCCACCTTTCAGCAGCCCAGAATTCACCTCCGTTTGCAGCTGATTTTAATCGCCAGCGGGACTTGCGCGAATGCTACAAAACACGGTTCACAAATATTTACTGGCATGTTGAAATGGATTGGGGTAGGCTCTGCAATTGCGCTTCTCATGTTTGCGGTCTGCAAACAGCCAGGTTCAAGTTCGCATTGGCAGGGCTGCGATGGGTGGGCGCCCTCGCGGCGGGCTCAAGGCCGGCAGGGTGCTGTCGCGGCGGAGCAGTCAGGGAGCAGAAATCATGCCACGTGCCTTGCCTGACCAGTCACCRCTGCCTAACAGCTCTCAGATCATGGAAGGAAACAATTACTGATTTGTATGTAATTCATAAAGTCCCCGGGGCAAAGTAACAAAATTCAGAAAATTTCCATCTCTGTTCCAGAGAATGTTTGTATAYAGAGAAAGGGACTTTCTTTACTCAAAAAATACTTTTTGCAAAACATTTTTTTTGGTTCTTAAGTCTTGGCTTAAATGAAGCAAGGATAAAAATCATCTGAAAGTGATGAAGAGTGGTATTTTTTATTTTTATGTGACCCTATAAGTTGTTGTGGTAGCTTAAAGTTCCTGCTTCAGAGAGGGCAGTGAGTTCTTTGGCTGTTTTGCTGACTTATAGTTAACTTCCAGGATCTTAGCTTTTTGGTCAAAACACCTGCAGGGTTTCCAGTTTGTTTGTTTGCTTGTTTGTTTTAATCTGATTAAGTTAATTCAAAAAAATGAAAGGAAGAAGAATGAGGAAAAATTGTAGGTGATAAATGTCAAGATTGGCTCAAGGTTGGTGTTACCATGCGTTGCTTTATGAGGCTGTAACGAATGTCCACTTCATCAGCATGTCTTACCAGTACAAGAAACTTTGGGCATTTTAGCCTAAGTTTCAGCCAGGCTGTATCACGTGAAAAGGTTCTCAAAATTTCCTTGTTGTGCTCAGTGTGCAGAGCGAGTCAYGCAGGAGATGTTGGCAATGTCTGAAGGTGCCGCAGGTCTATGCCGGCCTCTCCTTGGGAATGCRAGGTCAGGCTCTGGGGCCACGTCCACTGGCGGTGGCTTTTCATGGCGTTAATGGCTGGTCACCGAGACGCTGGCTGCTGTCTCCGGCCTTCTTGATCTGAACATTTTTGCTTCCATTTTAAAGGACAACATATTCTATTAAGTAGAATGAGAATCAGCTGGATCCTCTCACCACCCTGTAACATCTACAGAAGTGAAACTTAGAAATATGTTCTAAAGGACCTCATAACGAAGTGCATTAAGGGAACTCAGAGAGCCTTGATGTCAGACCTGGAGACAGATACATAAGAAAGTTAGTTTGGGGTCCCAGTTCCACGGGGCTGAAGGCGGTGTGGCCTGACGCCGTAGGGAAACCTGAGCCGTCCTTGCTGTGGGGCRATGTCTATCCGTTGTGATGATACCAGGAAACACAAATGAAATCCGGATGCCACGGATGTTGAAGGTGATACTCTTTGACTGCAGCAGAGCTAGGATTTCTCTTTATATCCTCTCCATGCCCACAGGTATACGTATCCCTGACTGCTGCATTGGTATATACAGAAGAGATGCTAAAAACACAGTGGGAGATGACATCCTTTTCGTGGGAAACAAACAAACGCCAGCATTTTGGGTTAAAGGACTGCCCACATGTACTGGCCTTTTTCTAGCTTGTTCATAAAGTCAAACCTGTCAAAAGGTTCTCTGCTAGGCAAAAGAAAGATGTAGGAGAGGATTTTATAAATGGCAGTTGGGCAATTAATGTTAACCATCAATACCAGCATGGCTTAGATTGCATGATTAACTAGTAAGAGTTTTGAGCTGGCTGGTAATTTTAGATTAAATAGCCAGGCAGCCAGTGACTTGAATATTGATGAATATCCTGTGTTTTATTAATATGCATTCTCTATAAATTAGAGGCTTAGTACACAAAGAAGAAACCTAATGCTCTTGCTATTTTTCATTGCCACAGGTAGAGCTGAATAATTCATAGCAATTAATTTATTTCACTGATTTAGCCTTTTTGTGTGTGTGTGTGGGGGGGGTGAACACAAGTAGTCTGCAGGTAATTTTTTTTGCATTTATTTATTATAAATAACTCACCAAACACATTTGAAGACTAAATCTTGGTTGCAGAGAATTTTTTATATTCTTAAACTGAAGAAAAAAGGAGGAACTTGGCAGAACTGCAAGCAACTCCAGTCATTATAAAAACCCAAATGAATTTTGAATTGCAAAAAAGCACAGTTAATTGCAAATACCACCGAGTTAGAATCCGACTCATGTTGATCTGTATTGATTGGTGCAATACTGGTTACATTGCATGTTTCTGCTCCTTGTTTGATTGATTGTAATTCTTTAGGATGCTGATTTTCTTACAAATCTGTTTGTGTGTGCAGAATATACTCTCTGTTATGAGTTCCTTAATGCATTTAAAATGGAATAGGTGAAATAGTGCCCCTTTTTGAAACCAAAGGAAGTTTTACCATTGGCTTGAGAAGATCCATGATTCCACCTCCTGATGGAAATGTTCCTGAAAATTGGTTTTTGGACAAATAGAGAAACAACATGTCCAACACAAATCACATTCTGTATTTGCTCAAAGCTTCAGCGTATCCATACGTAGCTTTGCCCAGTTTAGGCAGGGAGGAGCGGGTGCAGCTCTAAGTACGAGATGAAGTGTTGCAGCATGAAGATGGTTTGCCCATCCTGGCAGCTGATGGCATGGCCGAAGCCACAGCACAGTGTCACACAGTAGTGTCCAGAGCAGGTAATATCCAGAAACACAGGAGGAGGAGGAGGAGGAGGAGGAGACGGCTGGATGATTACTGCCTCTCCCTGTTGCCGGTTCTCACTACGCGCGGCACAGCAGTGCGAGTTGCATAGCGCGCAATAAATCATCGCCTCGTTATGCTGCTGCTCTAGGTTTGTTTAGGGCACCTACTCCAGTACCAGCTCCAGAGGACTGTTTGCTCTTTGCAGAAATTCCCCTCAGATATAGACTTCTGTTTTGATTTTGTGTGTGTGGGGGGGGGGGCCCTCCATGTCTTATTTTTAAACTAATTTCTTAGTGTACACAACAATTTACCRTGCAGAACTGCCTAAGAAAATAATTCAGGAAATGTCTGGAGGTGATTTTAATTTGCAGGTGGATGATTTTGCCAAGAGGAGGCAAGGGGTTAAAGAGAGTTTTCACGTTTTTGTGACTTGTCAACATGAAGTATTAGCAAAAGGAACACAGGGTCTTCCTTCCCTCCTTCCTTCCTTCTGTCCTTCCTTCCTTCCTTCTTCCCTTCTTCCCTTTTTTCTTCCCTTCTTTCTTTCTATTTCTTGTGCTCACAGAAGCTGCTGATTTCTTACCTAACCAGATTATGTTGTATTGTTCTCAGTAAAAGAAGCCTAAGTACCTYCATTAAAAAATATTGCGAGGCCCTCATTCACCTTTTCCATATCTCTTTAGCCAGCCCTAGCATACAGCTTATGCAAGAAGGCTGCAGTCTCGCAGAACAAGATTTTTTGACACTTGGTTTTGATTTAAGCAGACAAATCCTCTTAAGAAAAAGTGTTCATTACTTGGCCTAATTTACTAACAAGGAGCAGTATTCAGCCTTGCCGATTTTGGTAAGAGTATTTCTTTAGCATTGCACCAATTGCTGCTGAAATGCCGTAGACTGTACCTGCAATGAATTTGAACTGCTGGAGCAGAGGCTTCGGAAAGCAGGTGTGTACGCTGCAACAAGGCTGGGTTTTGCTGCAGTGTGACAATGCGATCTAGGATCTGATCCAGGCTCCTTGGAAATCAATGGAAATTCTATCCTTGACTTTAGTGGGCTTTGGATCCCGTTCCAGTTGTGGCAAAGTGGTAATAAAATGACTCTAAGGGAGGTGGGGGAGGAGCTTTCTGGCTTAAAGATCCAGCTTTTTCTGTTGATAGGTTTCTTTATACAAGGAATCCTGACTTCAAGTTTGAATGGGTTTTGCACATGCCTTGCTCGGATCCCCCCTCCTAGTCAGCAGTTCTTTGAAATGCAGTAGGTTTCTGTTTTGTGACCATTAACGGACACCCCAGCTGGACAGTGGAATTTCCTAGATGATTCTGATGTGAAACTCCAAATCATCAGAAGTTTGCTCAAAACGTGATCTGTCTTCACTCAGAAGCTCCCTAAGCTTTCTGAACCTTTCAGCAAAGCTGGATGCATTCAAAACCATAATGAAACACAAAACCAAGTCAGGTTAATGGGGGGGTGGGGGGGGATTCATTGCACAAGTTTGTGCATGGTTGTATCTCAGAGACCTGGATATAATTTTTGTTTGATCTTAAGCTCTTCCAAAGGACTTAAGAGTAGAAGATGAGCTGAGGTCAGGGCCAGAAAAGAGTTTTTCCAACACCCACTGCAACCTGAATCCCCCATAAACATTTGGGACTCAGCAAGAATTATACCCAGGTCTTTCAGATGGCAGTACTGTGGCGACCTTCTAGACTGATTAAAGAAGTGACATTGATTGACTTTGAAGGGAGCCACATCCACCCTTCTTCTGCCAAAAAGGCAGTGGCTGCAACATGAAGCCTCAAGAATGGGGCATTGCTCCTCCAAGTACATGGAAGACATCCAAGGGTAACTGGATAATGCAGATAATGGGATAGGGTTTCTCCCCTCCTCTCCCTCAAATACCATATAGCTAAATTTTAGCTATTCAGGCTTAGGCCTTAGGAGAGTTTTCTCTGATAGCTGTTTAAAATATGAAACAGCTAAGGAAATGAGCTCTTTTTATAGGTCACATAGGATGTTCAGTGGTTGAGAATGTCAAAAGGACTGGTAATTTTGACCTTGGAAGGAACTTCAGTGGTGTTGGGGGAGATTACACTGCGGCATGGTCTTCTGCTCCTGTGAGGACCAGCATGAACAGATGATRCTAGCAGGGGAAAGAACGTTATCCCTCTGGCAAAGCCACTTCCAATGATTTTACATGCTGTCRCTTTGGGGTGTCTAGCTTGAGGGATGCTAAAAAGGCCCAGTTTTCAGAAGATACTGAATATCTTAGCAATATCAGGTCTCCTTAAGGCACCTTGAGTTGGCACTGAGAAATATTGGCATCCAAAATTACTACTTTTGAAAATCTAGACCACTGAACCTAATATGAACTATCAGAAACTAGAGACGAGAGAGCATTTATGTTGGAGAATGCTTAGTGGCTTGAAAACTACAAATCAAAATAATTCATCCTTTTATGTGTAAATGTCTTTCTCTTTGATACACRAATTGAAAAGCTGTCTAGTTTCCTTGTAGTTTCCATAAGTAAGCAGCATACTACTGTATCCCCTTGAATACTATTTAGGCTTTAAATAAAGTGCAGACCTGTTAATGTCAAGCAAGCTCATCTGCATGCTAAAACTGAACCAACTGAACCTTACACCTAAAACCAGTAAACAAGGAGGTTCTGAGTACCATAGTTCCCTCCTGACAAGGGTGCAATGCGACAAATGGTGAAGCACCGAAAGATCAAAGTGCTTTTTCAGAGATAACAATAAAATCAGAGCCAGAAAGTCATAAAGTCCTGGTGCAGGTGTCTGCTATTTGAAAGCAGTCTTTCTCACATATGACACTGCTGGCCCGTTAAAAAGGGACATACACAGGAACTGCAAACCAGGAATAATAGCGTCAGCAAATTTGGATCATGTGTGGTGTATTTCTGAGCCAGTAAAAGGAACGAAGAGTCATTGTAAGAMACCCATGTGGAAGGGATTACGGTAGCTCACTGAACTTACAGTAAGCATATTAAAAAGAAACTTTTCAATGCAGACATGTTTTGCACCTATTCCAGAATCATTTACCTCTGTCCAAGCAGACAGCTTGATCCGGGTCSTGTTGAAGTCAATAGTTGTCCTGCCTTTCAGAAGGATTATGCCCCTAAATAGCTATTTTAGGAAGTGTACTTTGCTTGGTGATAATACAAAGCAGAGGATGGATGATTAACACCAATTAGGATTATTTACGAGAATCTAGAAAACAATAGGTCTACAAATCATTCTCTTATCAATTGTAGTTCCTCCTGCATAATTTAGTCATCACTGGGCAAACTGTGTTTCATTGTTCTTTAAGTAGAGATCCTACTCAYGTTAGCTAAAGTTTGCAGAAATGTTGAAGGTACAATATGACCTAATAAAACAGCAGACTTCTGATGGTTTTCAGCATTTTTTATTTCATKTATCCCCTACAGTTTTTCCTTGGATATATTTAGTGAATTTAAGCTAAGTCACAGTAGCCTTGCTCTTCTTGGGTTACACTYGGCTGTGCCTACACTAGTGTTTTAGTTTGGAACGATAGGGTGGTTTTGCAGTAGTGCCCTGGTTGTCTCCATTTATCGKGTACTAGTGCAGTTGCAGAGCAGTTTTGATGCACTCAGATTCCTTCTAGAGAAGACTAAATGGGAAACTCTCCCCAAAAGCACTCTAGTGCTTGGTGGGGACATTCAGCTCTCATCCAAAGAGTGAGCCATCCCACCACTAAGTCCTGCAGTGAGTATRTGACACTTGTTGTCAGTGGAAGGCTCTCAGACCATCCAGAGCTCCCCTGCCAGCCAGAAGTGGATCTTGCCCTATAGAAAGGGTCAAGTGCTATATGTGTTGCCATTTTTGCTGGTATTTTTGGAGGAGTGGCTCCTGTGGCTCTCTGCTGTTCCTCTTCCTTCCACCAAGATTTCTCCTGATTCTCTTTTCCATTTATTAACTGCCCTGTCTTCTCTAGTTGTCCCTCCTTGCCGCTCTCCTTATTTCTTCTGTCTTTATCACCTTTTGTGATCCCTTTTCCAATTTCCAACCTTAGTCTCCCAGAAGATCTGGAGTGGTGACACCTGGACCCAGAGGAGATCACACTGCTTATAAATCTGTACCATGAGGAGGCCAAAAGTTTCTTCAGCATCAGGAGGTAACCCAGAACTGCTGGCAGGTATGAGGACCAGAGAGCAATGCCACGTACATCAAGAAGATGAAGGCACCATTCTTGAAGACACAGACTTTGGGGCAGCGTTGCAGTCCTGTGTGGAAAGCTTGAAGAGATCTGCAGGTGGGAACACACCAACAAGCCATCCACTTGCTTGGTTTAGTCCATGGACCTCTGGGGTCTGCACACCAGAGACTGAGAACTTGCGACTGACCCTAAATTTCCTCTCTGACTGTGGACTTTTGATGTGATAGGAATGGCACCAAAAGTTCAATATATCTGCTTTGCCATAACTTTTTCAACCTGCTAATTTTCCCAGGACTACTTTCAGTTAAAATTGCTGGGACTTAATTACATGAGACTTAATTCCAGTTGCYTGGTCAGCTTTAAAAACATATATTCAAGTGTGAACCACAGGCACAGCATTTTGGGAGCCTCTTTGTCCTCTCACTTTATGTTGGTGTAAGCAAAAAAACTATGCCTGTGATTCTCCACTTTATGACACTTGTTCCAAGTCCATCTCACTTCTGGAGAGACTGTTCCCAGAGTCTCATCAGTTTAAGGGGGGCACAAGCTACCCCTTATATTATGGCTCATGTTTTTGCAACAGTGTAAACAATAGATGTTTGTCTTCTGCTTACACATTTTTTTGTAAATAAAATTTATTGAGGCCAGAGACAGAGCTACACTGATTTTATACCAGATAATATTTGTACTGACATTTTATGTAGAAGTGTAGATTTGAGTGTTTCTTGCAATGTTTAATTGCAACAAAAAAGAATGGGAAGGGAGAACCAAAGGAGGGGCATGGGGAAAGGAGAAGAGAGAAGGTAAAAGGACRCAGAAGGGAAATGGTGGAGTTGAAGGATAATACTGGTTATCAGAGCATTATCTGAGAATTCCTATGATTAGGGTTTATTATCTCTCTGACCTCTCCATTTTGTTATAAACTGCTGCTCAGGTGATCAATAATAAATGGTCTCCAAATTTCATCGCATTTGCTCACTTTTGCTAGAARCTTTTGCATCCATTTGTTCCCCTCTGTAAGATCTTGTTTGTGTTAAGGCATGGAGACTTTTTGTTTCTGCTGGGATTGGCTTGTTCTTCTGGTATATCAGTGTTGTTATTTAGCTAGCAAATGTCTCATAGCAATCAATGGAGTAACAATTCTATCTATCGCACTGGGATGATCAAGGATGCATTGCAGCTGATGTGCAAACACAGGTGTATATCTTGAGTAGAGTTCCCAGCTCCACCTGAGCAGATGAAAAAAGTCCTCAAAAGAGTCAACAACAGAGCTTTTTAAGCACCTCCAACCAGCTAGTGGGTTTTCCTTAATATATTAGCAGCATGCCCCTTCCTTCCTCTGCAGGAATGCTAGACTGGCTCTGCAGCTGTGTTTTTTGGTGTTACAGCATGCAGAAGAAATAAAGTGTAAGACTCTGACTCGTAATAGCTCATGCTACTTTTTCTCTGCAACCTTGGATTGCCTTGCCTTAAAAGAGGTGAGTGTAGTGGGCAGTGCCTTTCTTTAAAGGATGGTCTGGTGTAGTCAGTATAGCCATGCCAGCAGCAGCCCCTTGTAGGGGCTGGCTGTTGTTTCTGGGAGCTCGCTGTTATATGCTTAAGGGCTGAGGGTTCAGCTTCTCCTGCGTGAGAGAGGAGAGGAAATGACCTTCACCCAGCTGAACATGGAACAACAGGAAACCTCTTCTTCGAAGCTCCTGGCATTTCCCACCCCCCCAGGATCCGGCACTCAGGGGCCATTTTGATGGACTGTCAGGGTTTTTGTCAGTGTTTAGCGGTTGCATGTATATTAGCAAAGTATGTTTATGATTCATGGCAAAATRGTGTACGTTGATTTAAGTGATGGACTAGTCATTCTGTAATGGATTTGAGAATTCCCAATCAGATTGTACTTAGTTTTATCAAGCAGGAAGCTGGCAGCCTGTGTTTTAATCAACTGATAGCATCGCTTGGCAATTGGCATCCAGCTAGTGAACTGAGTATTTCTCAAAGACTAGCTTGCTAAGCTGCAAACAGCCACATCCACCCACAGGTCTTTTGGGTCTACATCCTACTTATTCTGTGTAGGTTGTTACTTTCCCAAATAAAACTTCTAGCTCGAAGTGCAGAATGATGCAGCACATTCAGGCACTCTACTGCTTTTTCTGCAGCTTTGGGAGGGAATGGAAAGAGGCAGAAGACTTTTGTTCAGTCCTCTAGGAAGCTATGTTAAAAGAACCTCCTGGATAGAACACAAAGTCCCAGAACCATGTGAATTCAAAGATCTGATGTTAGTACAAGTTTTCTGAGAGCTCACATTTCATAAGCACAATAAATCTGTATTGCTGGGCCACATGCAGTGGGACAAAGGCGTAGCCTTCACTCCCTTTGGGTCAGGCTGTTTCATGACCCTTTATTCTACTTTATCACCTAAGTGCCCTGTATTCTGGCCTGTGCCAACAGACATCGAAAATGGTTTCCTTTCCTGATGAAACACATCAGCCTCTTTATTGCTTCTGGGAAAGACCAGCTCCTGCTGAACATCTTAACAGTGCAAACCCTCAGGTGCCATAGCTATCTTAAATTTTCTACTTGGGATTTGTGTGCTATCACAATTATTGAGCTATGCAGCCGTACACGCCCACGTAGCTGTACTCGAGCGGGGAGCCAACYCGGGGATCTGACTTGTTGTGCCTAGCTCCTGTACAGTAGTCACTGTGCTTAGCAACCCACCTCCAGTACAAATATTTCTGCTACTGCGAAGAGCAGTCTCTGTAAAGCACCAGAAGGGACCGATTCCCCCATGAGGATTTTATCCAGCATTGCAGAGCTGTTAGTACTTTCAGGGAGAAACTCTGGTACAAGTTAAGATTCCCATTCAGGGAGGCCAAGACCTCACCCCCAGCTGATGAAGCTGCTGATACAATTTGCTGCAGTGGGTCATGGTATCTCCTTTAAACAACTGTGGTCCTGTCTGAACTRCATTTCAGCTGGTCAGCCATGGCCACACATGGAACAACCACGTGTGGGGTTGCCTGTAGGTAGCATCAACACTATCTTTGGGACCGGGCCCCATGTCTCACCCAAACCATGGAGCACCGCTCTGGATAAAAGCAGATACTGCCTTTGGGCTGGAGGCAGCTCCAGCAGAGCTGTGTGCCTGTGCCAGTGGGCAGAGAGTGCCTTCCTTTTGGAAGGAAACAGRGGCCCTGGGGATCTACTTACCTCCTGTGTATTCTTCACATATCCTTGTGCCTGGGGAAGGCGGGGAGGCAAAGAGTTTATCCAYGGTTTTCAAGGGTGGCATGAGAACGTGCTCCTAGCGGTCTGAAAAACAGTTAGAAGGGATTTAAAACAGGTTTAGTTCTTTTTGTTTAAAAGCTGGCTGTTTGGTTATGGTTTTGCTGAGCTTAAAAATAGATCAATGCTCCATATTTTTTCACATATACATTGTGAGAAAAGAGAAAGGGCACTGGTTCCCACTGCTCAGGGGGTTCACATCACACCAGCTTTTGGTCTGCGCTGAATTCAGATGGGCAGGTTACCAAAGGAGGCATTGCGAGACCCTCTTCTGCGTGGGGTCTCCAGCTCTAGAGAGAGCCAGTAGGTCGGGTCTTGAATCTGGGGGAGGTAACTTTGCTGTGTAACCCTGCTCGTTTAAAATTTGTGAAACATTTGGGACCCTCAGAGATGAATGATGATTGTAAGGATGTGAAACAGTAATGATCACAAAAAGTAATAAAAAGGAAAGTGAAGTATAAGTACCAGAGCAGAATGATTCATCAGGAAATTGTGCTCTTGAAATTGTGTTCCAAATCCTGTGCGRGGCCGAAGGCGTGATGAGTAAGGGCCAGATCTTGATTTGCGCAGATGAGTCGAAGATKTGTTCAAGATTAATAATCGTCCCCTGTAACTTAAGGGAACATCTTAACGTCCACCTTTTGATATTGTCTGCTTACCGTTATGTGAAAATCAGAGAAACTGAAAAAGATCACTGTCTCCAGTTTCACATTCAACTGAATGCTTCACCAGAAAATGCCATCCAGTGCAAGAACTAATGCTAAAGTTTCTAATGAGAGTTGCCAAAAGAACATGCTAAAGTAAAGCTGAAAGTCTTGTGTGTTCTGTGTCTGGATTTGAGAGAGTAAGATTTCTGCAGGGTGTTTTTCYGCGTAAAATTCCTATTTGTATGTTTTATACTTTTTTTCTTAAAATAACATATCCTGGAGATATAGTCAATAATTTAATTTTAAAATGTTATAATAAATTCATCTGGAACTTATCATAAAAAATAAGTGTGTGGGGGGAAACAGCTGGATCTTGACTTCCCCACCAATGTTTCATGGGTTTGGGTTCACTTATGACAATCCGTTTGCTCACTTGTATAAAAACCCTGCTGGCAGAATCATCTAATTTCCAAGAGTATCTCCAGGGACAGGAGGCCACATTACAGTATCACACATTACATGTCACTCAGGCAGTGTCTCCCGAGTCATAAAACCAATAGAAAGCAAATGGTACTTGAATAGCAGATTTTCCCTCCTCTGAGGTTTTTTCCCAGCACGCTGTACTCTTCCTTGTGTTATCTKACCCCTTCCAAGGTAAGTTGCATCTATGTCACAAGTGAGCTTCAAAGTCTTTTTGCTTATCTCCATGCTGTGATGAAGCGGGCTCTGTGTTGCATGCCTAGCCCTGCTGTACCTGACTCTCATCCCATCGGACACTACCTCACACGTAGACTGTTTTTCTCCTCCCGTCTTTGGGCTCTCGTTCGTATTGTCACGCTACCCATGTCTTTGTGCCTGTAGATGCTGTTGTGTGAACTGCATACAACTGAAAAATAATCTGGCCAGAAAAAAAAGCACCTAGGTTTCAGATGGATCAGTTCCCTGATTTGATTCACTGCATTCCTGCACAGAAAACTGTGCCAGCACAAGGTCAGGGTAGGTGCAGGATAGACAGGACCTCTCTAACACAGCAGCAGTGCTCACTCATGTGTCTATTGAACTACCTTCTCAGTTCTTTCAGCAAAGTCTCAAGGATTTTGGCAAAGAACTCAAGAAGTGGTTATATGATCTTAAAACATTCAAAAACATCAATCCCTTAACATCCACACAATCAGACAGGACTTCAGTTTTTAAGATTTCATCCCAATTATCTTGGAAACCTGCTAATTATTGTAGAAACTTGCTAGCCACTTGCTGGGGACACCAAATTCAATGCAAGGATGCACTTGCAGCTTGCCTAAATCTCAGCTTGCCAAAACTATTCCTTTAATGGGGTCCTCTGAGTTAAAAARGGGTTTTCTAGGAGATCATCCTGTTGCTCTAAAGATTATTTTTAAATTCAAATCTAAGGCCAAGACCTCAATCCCAGCTCATCCAGCTGACCACAAAGACCATAATCAATTTTATCTTGAATGGTAAAGCCATTTCAGACTGCCACTCCCACTCTGTATTTCTGCATGTAGGAAGCCTGCATTAAACTAGCTGGTCTGATTTGTACCAGGTTATTGTGACTACTWGTTCACTTAAAACACAGCTGTGCTGCAGAAATATAACCCCAACCCTTTAAACACTGAAAGCATCAGAAAAAAGGACAACCTTAGGACTAAAAACAGTTTGGACAATTTCTCATTTCCATTTATTCAAAAAAAAAATCATAATTGAGACTTAAAGAAAGAAAGAAAAGCCCTCCATGACTTTAAGTGCAAAATCCATTTTTAGTAGCAGGAAGCTGTTATATGGTTAGAGCAGTTATTTTTATTGTCTGTCTGGGTATAGTTTTTAACTGCAGGCTCAGAATAAATCAATAGTGTCATAAAGCTGCTCTCACCCTGTGCCCTTTCTAAAGGGACATTGTTCAGTGTCTGCACTGGATGTGACACAGACCTGTGCTTTGATGCACAAAATTGCACCTCGACTGCTGTTCTGAGGGAGACCTCTAAGCRCGACACATATTTAGCTATATCTCATTGTTCGTATCATCTCAAAGTTGCTAGATTCAAAGCAAAAGAAAACACCCACACACAAAAACGCACAGAAGCGCTTCAACAAAATAGGATGGGTTATTCTGGCTGCGCTGTTCCAAATGGTACTTTCAATGAATTTGTCCATTCATAAATCTTCTCTGGTGACACATTTCCAAGACTTTCCAAGAAGGGAAAGTTGCAGTGATTCATAGTTTATTTCCCCCCAGCTTAAATCTGCCTGTAGTCTGCTCCTTAATGCAGCAAGGAAGGACATAGCAGGATCTGACTGTAGGCAGCTGAAGCTCGGCAGAGCTGGGCTGGAAGTGTGCCTTTTCAATAGCAAGAGTAGTTAACGGTTGGAACAGTTGGCTGAGGAATGCGGTGGATTTAGCTTTACTTTCAGTCTCTAAATCAAGAGTGAGTGTCTTTCTAAAGATATGCAATAGCTTAAACAGGAGTTACAGCTTTGATGCTGAAATGAGTGGGTGAAGTTCTTCAGCTGTGTTACACAGGAAACAAAACCAGATGATTATGTGATGGTCCTTTTCAGCCTTACTAATCCATTAAATCCTGGTTTGGGGCCTTTCACACATTGGGGTTTAAAGCAGCCTGTTAGGCTTTCTGGATGGTTTCTGCGGGAGATGCACATGCCAGAGTGGGGTCTGACAAACTCCTCCTAAATGTGCGTCTGGAATTGGCACACTTAGTAATTTATAGCGCTTCAATCATTGCCTCTGAACTGAGTTGCATATCCATTTTCCAGTGCAGCCGAGTTCACTTTTTACATCCTGCGCAGGATGGATTTTGTTTTGCAGAGCAGATGTGCGTTAGAATACCACTAGTTACCACGAGTTATTGGATGTCCCCAGAATAGTCACCAGAAACATGGATCATGGAAAGTAAACCTTTATGGATCAAATTCTTAGGAGATGTATTGTCAGAAATGAACGCAGTCAAGTTAAATCATCCATCCTCTTCTTGCTTTTGCATTGCAACTACCCCAGGTTGGCACTTCTGAAAAAAGCATGAAAACAGTAGTTGTGCTCCAAGTGGGAGGTGGAGACAGAGAAAATCTGTATTCTGTCTGTGGGAATCTACGCAGAGGCAGCTCTGTTTTCACACTGAGTCGCAAGCTGATCAGTATTACCTTGGTATTTGTTTTGAGGGCAGCTATTGAGAAATGGAATAGGAGTTTGGATTTAGGAGGATTAAAGAAAACAGCAAAAAATAACTTGCCGCTCAGGAGGCAGCGGGTCCACAGGCGCTTACAAGCCAGTGAAGCTGTTGACAGTGAATAACATTCGTTTCAGTAATTCAATCTTTGTTTTCCTTTTCTCTGCAAAATGCTTAGTGTCGACTTTTGACGTCTATAAATACTGATTTGGATTTCCCTTCCTTCCCTCCCCGCGTTTTATTGAAAGCAAAGGCGTTGTAGCCAAGGGTTGGTTGCTGACTTGTTTCCTTTCGCTCTTCCTTGCTGCCCAGCCGCGGCGCGGGCGCTCGGGCACCCGGCAGTCCCGCTGCTCCCGCTTCGCCTGGCTGGTACTTGTGAACATGAGAATAACCAAAGGTGGGTAGCAAATGGGACCCTGGTGGGCGCGAAAAACAATTTAGGAAAAAACCCTACACAACTTCCTGGATTCTCAAACTTTCTCATAAATAGCCAGTGGTCGCCTGAATCGCAGCAAGCAGCAACAATAATAATARATTACAGTAAATATCATGCTGTCAGAAGTGACAGCAAACCAAACCCACTACTGTTCAGAAATGAATTGGAGAAAATATTTCTTAATCTCTTTTTGTGTTGTTCAGCCAGCTGCAATGATTTATAACGCTCGGAAGAAGATACTGCGTGGCGTTGTTTCTTAATCATCCGTCTTAGCATCTCGCCGTTAGGTGAAAGCGCTGGGGCTGGGGCTCCCGTGCGGCTGCATTCGCAAGCGGTTTCTTCGCAAGCTGCCACCGATTTGGTGGGTCAGTCGGTGCGCAGGGACTAGGTTTGGTGGAGTCTGTGCTCCATCTGGGAATGAACCGCCCTAATGGAAGGGACTTCTCGGCCGCTCTCCAGGACCTGCGGGGACGACGCTAGCCACGGCGCTGCTACGGGGAGGTGCTCTGAAATGGGGAAGCTGCGCTTGGAACCGCTGAGCCTGGCCAGCCCCGTAAGAGCACACGGAGCGGAGGCGCCGCCTYGGAGCGGGCTGGGTCAGCCCCGCTCGGCTGTGAATAATCCCCGTACGGAGCCCGGCGCGTTCGGTGTCGGCCAGCGTTGGATGGATGCCCCGTAGACTCGTGTGTCCTACTGTGAGCCTGCGAGCACGCTCATTATCAGCTCGGGAAAATAAAATGGTAGGGGATAAATTAAACCGAGAACGCCRTATCAGTCGCTGCTGTCTTTGTCAACTTATTACCAAAGATTTATACATGACGCAGTGAGGACTGCTCAGTGACACATTTTAATTTAATTAAATTTCCTGTTGGATTGATGTCTGATCAATCAATAATGTTAATGTTTTTGCAATTTAGAGATTAAAGCTTGGATGAGCGGATATTGAAATACTCTCCCCATCCAGCTGCCCAGGAATATCTTCTTCTGCTCCCATTTCTCAAAAACCCTGATTCGGGCTAGGATGCATCCTGGGGCTTGCCCTGTGCTTATGCCAAACCTGAAAGTTTTGCCTCTTGCCGGCAGCAGGCTGGGGAGTTGTGCAATAGCGTCAACCCCCCCAGGAGATGTTATTGCAAGAACGTAAGAACTGCCATATTGGGTCTGTGCAAAATCCTTAGAGCTCYATATTGTCTCTATAATGCTCAGTACTGGGAAAAGTTTTAAGAAAGGGGCATTGCTAGGGTGATTCATCCCTTCACTATACTCTCCTGCTTCTGAAAATAAGCAGACTAGAAGCTGCATCTAGGTTGTATTGAATTTACAGCCACAGGTGCTCCCGGTCCATGGGAGCCTAGTCCCTGTGGRATCCCATCATTCGCCGCCGCCGCAGCCTCTCGCAGCAGCGAGTCCTGCGGTTCAGTCACTGCTCTCCAACCTGCCTTCCACAGGGAGATGGGATCCTGGCTCGGAACTGGATTCAGTAATTCTTGAAGCTCCTTTCCTGCCCAAATTTCTCACAGATGAGCTAATTGTGCTCCACCCTCTTTGGGCTCTGAAGATAGAGATGCTGCAGCATGTCCACAAAAATCCCCCCCCYCAACCTGCCTTATTTCATTTAGTGCCTCAAATATTTTTGTAGTGAGGTCAGGCAAGGCCTGACATATTCAGGGGTGATATTCTACAGTGACTTTTACATGAGGCCTTGGGTTCTTACACGGCTCTTTTAAGACTCAAGCAAAAAATAAATAAATAAATAAATAAATCCACATTTTAAAACTTGTAAAAGTGTGAACCCAAATTTGATCCAAGTTTTAATCATGACCATAATCTTAATAATAAGCCAGACTAATTCCTCAGATCTTAACACCACCAAGGCTTAGACTGTTAGAAATCCCAGTCTGGCTCTGAGGTCTGCAGGCTCGTTCCTCCCTCTTGCAGTTTCCAGTTCTATATCTGGCACTGCGTTACATCAGATGGTTATATGCTTGTTGTATTTAAGAGAGCCTTAAAAGAGCCAATTTCTTACCCAGTTGCATTTTAAATTCTAAAATCTTTATATGTTCTTACCCTTAAGGAATCTCCCATGGATGCTTGCAGTATACTCGTCACTCAAAGAACTCCAAAGTAGCATACAAAGAAAAGAAGGGAGAGGGAAAGAGGAAGGAAAGGAAGAGCTCATTTTCCACTCTAATATAGACACCTGAGGAGTGGGAGTCAGCAGCTGTTCAATGGTATAATAACCTAGTTATTCCTTAAAACAGGAAGCAAAAGAAATGCTACAACCTTGACTTCCTCATTAAAAAAGTAAATGACTTTAAAGTAGACTGGAACTTCTTGCTGGAATTTGAGTGTCAGGTGCTCCATACTTCATTAGAATAGCAATAATTGGAAATGTGCTGAAAGATTTAGGCAGACCATGGGAAGCAATGAAGCTACTTTTCAAGGAATAGCAGTTGGCTGTGCAAAAATCTCCTTTTTGTTTTTGTTGTAAGGGAAGACTTTACAAATTCACACCTCGCTATCCAAATAGCTTGTATTGCAGAGTTTCCTCCACTGACATACACTGTGTGTATTGGGTTTTGCTTCTTCCTATATTTTAAGCTCCACTAGAAACCTACCACTTATGCCAAGATTGCAGCCTGCTGCAGAGTGCAGACACCTATACTTTCCTCCTGATCATGAGGGTGGGGAAGTGTCAGCTGAGTGAGCATTTCTCTGGGCATCCGTGTGTGCGTGCGTGCGTGCACGCATGCCTAATGGAGGAAGGAAGGGGTACTTATTCTTTGGAACAGGTTGAAGAAAGTAACCTAATGCTAAACTAATGATTTGTATAGCAGATCGACCTTATTACCCTTAAGCCCTGATAGGTAATGCTCTCCAAGGCCAGCTTTTGTCTGCAGGACTGCTGTACCCTGAGGGCCCATTTACTGAGAAATCATTTGTGCCAGCTTTCTTTCATCCGTCTGTCTCTCTGTCTTTCTGGACTCGGGCTGCAGAGCCCTTTGCAGAGGGAGCCAGAAGAAATGCATGCAGAGCTGCATGCCACTCTGCTGTGGGGAAGGCAAGAGCTAGCTGATGAAGACCTACTCCAGCATGGGGAAAAGAAGGGTAGCGAGCCACTCTATCAAAATGGGCAGTCCTAACTTTTAGGGATTTGCCTTGACTTCCTTATTAAAAAAAAAAAAAAAGAAGTAAACACCTAGATTTTTTGGTGTGTGTTGTTTGCAATAGGCTGCGATGCAGCTTGCACTTGCTCTATCCAGCAGCAGCAGCCTCATCTGAGAGCGCCACAGGTCAGCCTTAGTGGATCACGTCTTTAGTGGTTCCAACAAGGCTGTTTTAGAGGCAGAAACCGTGATAAACCTTGAGAAACTGGTGTCCTCTGGAGCAGTCCAAGCTTTTGCCAAGTTTAATTTAATTAAAAAGGTTTTTTTGAGTGTTTGTGATCTAGGATTCCCTTTGTTGTTCAAAATGCCACCTTACTCCCCAGGGGCATGCTGGATAAGTCCTGGCCGTTTTGGAAGTTTGGGATTTTTAATCTGTAAGGAAGGTTGGCGATCAGAGCAAAGACTGTGTAAGTCCCATGACCCTGATCCTGCAGTGGAATCAGATTAGACAGCATCTACCGACTGCTTTTTAGAGTTGTTCGTCTTACCCTGGAGGGTAAATTCCTATTGGAAAGTAATTTATGATCTGGGAGGGCTGGTACTTACAAGCTAGTAAAATAACTTTAGCATGTTCTTTTACTGCCTTTAGCAGCAAGCATCCATGCTGAAGTCAGGAATGAGCCTTTTTTTTCTAGTTGTGATACATCATGATCTATAGCAGAGCCATGTGGTTTTTTGGCTTGGATTCATCTTGTTTCCATTCAGTGTGCTTAAAAAGAAATAACATGATATCTAGTTGTGGTGTTTAAAATCAAGTCATGTTGTTTCAGCAACTGAATGAATTTCCAGGAATTTACAGATGCTTGGGATCAGGGTGGCTTCTAGCTTAATTCTGGTTTGAGATGTGTTTCCCTGACTTTAGCTGTCCAAAAATTGGCTGTCTCATTCACGCCAATCATCCAGGATCCTTCCATCTTTGGGTGGGGTGAATCGCCCTTTGGAGGTATTTTGTTCTCCTTGGTGACTGTAAATGAAGTTAGACTTGATGCTTAATCTTTAGATCTCAAAGATGTCATCGCAAGTCTGTTGTCTTGTCATTCTCATAATTTTTCTGAGAAGTGACTCCTAACTCATGCATGAGTCTGAGTGCTGTCGGGCAGCAGTTTCTACCTGGAAACAGGCTTAGTCCAACAGGTGGGTGATGCTGGGTCTCACCACTCACTTTCCCTGAGTAATTACAACCAGAGGGGGTTCTGTATGCTGAAACAAGCCATTGTGTTATTTCCCAGACCACATTTCATGCCCTGTACTTCAAGACAAACAGCTCTACCACTTTGTCTCTTAACATTTTTTCAGTGCCTTCTAATCCAGATTGAAAAATTTGAATTAGTCCGAGGCATCAAGCACAAGCTATGCTTTCGCTGGTGTTAGCGATTAGCCGTCTCTTAAAAATTCATTGCTACCTTTATGCAGCTTTGGGGACCTGTGGCCAGGTGAGGATTTCGGACCCCAGCACAAGGGCACTGGGGCTGGCGGAGTGGGAAGAGCCCAGGCTTGACCCATCCCGGGTGCCCCTCTGTGCAAACACATAAATAAAAAAATGACTGAAAATAAAAAATAGCTGAAGTCCACGCAGGTGCACTGGTGCCACTCTGATAGGAGAGCAGAATCGGGCCCACTTCTTCCCTTGTGAAGCATCCCTCAGGGATGCTGACGGAGCCTTAGCCCAACTGCCTGTATAAATTGGGTCTGGTCTAACTCTTGGAGGCAGAAAGCCCCTCTACCCTTCACCACATTCAGCATAAGAAGAGTTCTCCTGCAGTAATATTCATATATGTCCCTGTCGGCAAACCAGAATCCAGACTATTTGTCTTATATGATGACTTACTGACTGTTTTGGCCCACAGTGTGTATATGTGGGGAATATGGTAATGGTCAGCATTTTTAATACTAGCCACAGCTAGTCAAAGCGGTGGTGTTTTATGTTATACATAGGGCACAGAGAATCAAAGCTTTTTGCAACAATTTGTCATGTTTGAAGAATCAGCACATAGTTTTAACCTTTACATTCAGTAGCTGTCTGTGTTGTGAAAGTGGTGGAATTTGTGAATATGCTCTCAAGAATAAAGTTTTGGGGAGTGGTGTGCCCTCATGTTCTCGTACAGATAGTCCCAGCACCTCTGAGCTGCCTGCTAAGGCCCAGATTAGGCTATGAGCAYTTTAGGCTCATTATGTCTTGCAAAACTGAGAGAGATGAAAGCAAAAATGAATCTGTGGGGGAAGCTGCAGTGTAGTGGTCTTCAAGTCCTGTTGAGAAATACTCAGAAGACCAAAGCTTGGTGGTTAGATTCGGACCAGGAACCTAAAGAAGTGATATGCATGATGCAGGAAAACAGCTAGTTTCTCTAAGGGAAAAATGCTCCAGTTTCTACGCACTTGCAAGAGATCAGGGCTTCCTAAGTGGAAGGAGAATAAAAAAGAGAAGAGATATGTGGGTTATTCTTTCCATGTATATTTTTAATTATGGCACACATATCATTCTTAGCATTGCCTTGAGCAAAGAAAGATAAAATGGCAAAAGCAATAGCAAGAGTTACATGCATGTAGCCAGTCTCAAAATCAATGGGAGTTAGGTATCTAAATACCTTTTAAAAACCTGACTACTAATTCCCTGAGGCCCCCCTTGAATATCACAACCTTAAATCCTTGCAGATGTGCATACGTTGCTTAGCCCATGGGAACACTGTGGGCAGTATTTGGTCTATAATGTGAAGGGCTGAAAAAATGTTCCCTTTAAGGCTGGCTGGCTTAAAGCTGTGCACTCTTATTTTTCATCGTCTCACTGGTTACAGGTAGTCTTCTGCTGTGTGCCAGCAGTTAATGAGAGGGGTTTGGTGACTGTCCACAAATGCATTTTAGTAAACGTTCCTTACCCCCATGCATTTAAATATTTTACGGGGAAAATGCAAAGCTTCAATAACTCTTGGTAGGAAAGGAGGAACAAAGGACATTCTCTTGCATACAAATAGAATCAATAAATATTCAAGCAAATTAAAAACCATTTTCCACTAAAGACGAGGGAATGGGCCGAGGTCGCGGCACGCGGCGGATGCGAATGAGAAACGTGGCCCCGACTCCTTCCCGTGCCGCCCGGCTGGCAGAGCGGCGGGCGCTTGCCRGGCGGCTGCGCGCCATAGGCAGCTCTCCCAAGGTTAGGCTACCCCGGTGGCTTGCTCAGCCAAGGTGACTTCTCTCATCTGTTACATATCATCRGGTTATAAATAACATAGCCAGCTCTGTCTGATCAGGTCTGGGAGGCTGGCAGCCCCCTCCCTCCGCCTGCGAGCYGGGGGAAGCCGGCGAGCGCGCACTTGTTCGCTGCTAACAGAGCCTTGGCTTGGTCTTTGTCCCTCTTTAATTAGGGTTTATTGGTAAACCAGCCCCATTTTTCTGCTCCTGGCAAATCTGGGCTGTCAAAGCCTAATTCCTTGGGCCTGTTGAGTGTGAGATATGTTTACAAAGCACCCTGCAGGATTAGCCGGGTTGCTATCAAAACCGAGGGGCATATTTCTATCCGCGAACGCCGCTATGACAAGGTCTGTCCCCTGAGACAAACGGCCCATTCCACGGAGGCCTTAAATAGGAGCAATAATGGCGGTGAGCAGCACCGAGTTGAATAATTAGATTGTTCTTCATAAATCCTGGAGTGAAGACTTCCAAGCAGGTCCATTATGTGCGCCGTATGTGAGCGCGGCGCTTTATGTGGTGCGGACCCGGCGCCGGCGAGGGCCGAGTAAATCACCGGGGCAGATGGGACTCGGAGCACGGCGCCTTCCCCCACGGAGATCAGCTGCTCTGAAATACAAACACCCGCGTTATTTATACTATTGCTAAAAGAGTTCTTCGGGAGGGCTAACCGGAGTGATCTTTGAATATTTATGCTTTGTTTGGTTATGTTTAGAGACGGGAAAACACACATATTTTTCCCCATCCCCAGACTAGTTCATTTACTGATTCACTTAAAACATCCTTTCAGGTCCACTGAGATAACTTCTTCCTCAGAGGCATGCGGCCCTGTAAGAGCAGCGCGGTTTTATCTCCTCATATCCATGGTAGGGTTTCCTCTGGCCACCTGAAACTGATCTTTTTTAAATCTTTCTCCCTCCTTCCCTCTTTCCCTCCCGTTTTCAATTATTCAGGTTTTCTCTCTTTCTTTCTGTGTCAGTCACAGAAAGAAATCTCAGATGAACAAACGTCATGTAATTCTAATCTTGATTGGTAATTTTTTTGAAAAAAAGCTTCTGAGGAATTTCTGCAAGGTAGCAGGGATTACAGGCAAAACCAACACACGCAGCAACGCGCACCCCCCCGACGCAGGACGCACGTACGCGCTCAGGTGAGCCCTTCTGATAAACCAAGGAACGTGTTGCGAGACCTTTTTAAAGACCACAGGTAAAAAGAACAAGAAATCTCTTATTCCCCCTTAGAACAACRCATATCCCTCACTACTTTGTCTGCCAGCAAGAGTCCCCATCCCGTGTCCTGTGATCCTCCGCCTCCACGAAGCCGCGCGTCTCGTGCAGCGGCGTCATTTCAGCCCCTTCTCCTGCCATGCAGGAGCGCAAGCGGTGTTTCCCTTGGGCTGGCGCACACGGCGAGGCGGTGGCTCAGGCCGAGTAAGCGGTGTCCTCTCCCGTTAGCTTGGCTGTGAAGAGGTGGTGYGGTCAGGAGTTAAGCCTGGGCAGCTCGGGCGTGCAGGACGACTCGTGCAGGCCCTGGCCAGCTGGAGGAAGGGTCGCAGAGCTGCCCTGCCGGGGAGGAGAAACGCTACCGGGGCAGAGGGGTGTTTGCAGAGCTGTGAAAGGCCGTCGGCTCCTGCGGCGGGAGGAGAAATGGCGAATGCARCAACGGCCACTCATCTCCCACTGGGGTCAGGGCACCAGGCGGGAACTGGTGCCGTCTAGCTTGGACCAGGCCCTTCGTTATAGACGAGCTGGTGGCAACCCGTGAGAGAAGCAAATGGTGTGAAGGAAAAGAGATGCACCATGCACCAGAGCAAGGACCAAGCACCAGCTATGGTCCAGCTCTTGTTAAAGCACGCAGCCTGTGATCAGGTTATTTGGCGTTCACATAAGCATTAGGCAGAGGCCTTGGCTTGATACGATTTGTCAGGTCAGCAGTGACCCAGCAAGCTCTGGTATGTGGACATCCTTGCTCCTCTATCATCCTCCACTTGTCCCCTGATTGAAAAAGTWCTTCAGTGTCAAAACGCTGCCAGGATAGACAGTGTTAAATGTTTTACTATGTACTTTAGGTTAGGTTTAGGGTTAGGGTTAATGTAATAGAATAATATTATCTATATTCGCTTACAGGTGTGCTTTCCTTTTCTATTAGCTTAGGAAACTACTTTTTGCCAGCCTGTGAAACCAAAGTGACTGTGAGAATTTTTAAAGGCACATTCCTACTCACATCCTAAGAGCATGAATTCTAGGAATTTCCTATTCATCAGAAGTTTGCATTCCTAGGATGCAGTCCTCGCACACTTGAGCACAAACTTCAGAAATGCTGGAGCAGAAATCAGTACCCTTCCTTTCTATTCGACTTGACTGACCGGTTGCCTGGCCTGCTACAGAAAACAAACACAACTGCCTGATTTCTTTGCCATTGGCCTTGAGCATTGGCAGGTTCTGCGAACTTGTCCCTGGGCTGTGAGTGCTCGGCACAGCTGAGAATGGCACCGTGTAGCTCAGAAGGTGATTTTTCAGTGTGATGCCTGGGAATYCACACACGGCCTTGTTTCCTAAAATCTGACCTTTCTCTAGGCCTGTTCCGCTTTCTACAGAGCCGCCCGTAGGAAAGCAGCTTCGTTGCCATCAACCRGGGTGATTAACCCAGAGCCAGCCAGTGAGGATGTCTTCCCGCATGTTTGCATGTATCTAGTCTAAGAGGGGACCAAGGGGGGTTTGGCCCCCGGGCACGTTAATAATTCAGGTATTAGTTAATAATTGAGGTTTGTAAATGGGTTCATCAGATGTGAGTCCATCCGTGATCTCCAATAAACAAACAGTTTGAGATGTTGCAGCATTGCAGGTTCTGACCTATACATTGGCCAGGAGAGACAACGTGCCGTGGAGCTCTGGGCAGATCCGGGGACTCCCTCTGTCCCACTGGAGGCAGCTCAGACCACAGAGTAAAATCCAAGAAGCCTGTACTAAAGAAACTTGTGTTCTGTAGAGAGGACGTAAAGGTAGAGTTAGGTCTTCTTGGGGTCTGGGCAGCTAAAACTGGTACCGGTTTGGAGGCAGGGCCACTCCTTGCTGCACCTTTTGTCTCTGGCTCAGAGCTGCTGGTCTGTAATGTTGCTGGGCATGCACAAAAGCTGAATTTATGTACCAGGACACTTAAAGGAAAAGGGAAATGTATCTGTGGGCRTTAGATGATTCAGGGTTTGCTGGCAGCTGAACAGAAGTTTACTGGATTTCAGTTGCAAACTTGGGCAGCTTTATTCGACCTGGTTCCCACGGTGGGCACATCCATCAGTTTCTGCACTGGCCTCGGTGCTATATCAGTGTGTGGAGTTAATGGCTGTTTGCCCACTTCACGGGCATGTTGTGGGGTTTCACACAGTCCAGAAATGGGGCACTGAGAAAATTCAGTAATGGGCACTGTATAAGTGCATAGACTTCATCCTCCAGAAGGCAAGGTTCAGATTTCAAAAGGCTCTGGGAAGTACCTGCCTAAGCAAAAAAAAAACGGTTCCCAATCATCCAATTTCACTATTACACCACACATCTGCTGGCTGAATGATGCTGGGTTCTCTACCGATGGTGATATCACTTATGAAAATAAAGGCAGTGTTTTTTTTCAATGCATCAGAAAAACCTCTCCTAAGATTAGGAAATATTTGCTGGGAGAACACAAGGTGGTCTTTGCTCTCCGAAGATTAGTTTATAAGCCTAAAGCATATCAGTCCAGAAAATATTTGTAGATTGTCTGAATTTCTTAAAGTAGGCTTAATAAATAAAGTCTCAAGCCTGAAAACACTGTCTATTTGCAGTAGGATTTTTCATTACATTTTATGCCTGTTTTGGCTTTATGAGGGTATGCTGGTTTAACTCCTTTCTGATGCTGTTTCTTAATACAACCAGATTTTTTAGATTAGCATAGGTATATAAAACAAAAACCTGGAATTAGATTTTCAGAAAGTCTGTTATTTATACTACATAATAGTTAAAAGTTAAACCAAGACAAAAGAAATTCACCGTCACAATAAATCCATTTTCTTTGAAGCAATCAAATCAACACAGAAACCAAATGACAAATATAGAAGAATAATTTATATTTATGTAGTAACTTTCATCCCAGAAGAATCCAGAGCTTCCAAAAATATCTGAACTGGAGCTGACTCTGGCATGAAGAGATCCCAGTGAATAACAATCAGGTTTAGAAGAAATTCTGGCAAGGTCACTCGGACAAACTTGTCTCCTTGTGAAAGCCCACAGGTTTTTGTGTGTTCCGGCACTGCAGGAAATGCAAGTTATGTTTCCAGTTGGCCTGTTGTGCCTGTGGTCAGCACAAACATGAGTGAGAGGTGAACTTTGCCTCCTTTGAAAAGGGCCAAACAAAAAATGCAGCTTCCCCTTTTAAGGGCATAAACAGGATTAAATTGCTGCTTCAGCTCTTGGTTGTCTTGCTGCTTGAGGCTGGATTGCACTCCAGATGCACAATTAGAATATTTTTGCAAGGGAATTTTTACAATCCTTTGAAAAACACCAATATTTTCACTAAATATTAATGGAAGCCTGACTTGAAGTCAACTCAAGCCGCAAAACAATGCTTATAATAATGATTTATGTATTAAATGCAGCTGATCTGTTATTTTTATTATCGTGATTTTTTTTGATGTTCAGTTTTCATATGAACAACAGCCAAATGGCATTGAAACCAGCTTTGAACATGTGCATGGGTGTGCATGTCTCAGCAAACACGACTYATGTATGATGTTTGAGTCAGTGCTCTTAACAACCGGGAGTAAATAATCAGCGGTGCTTGGTGGGATGTTGTCACTCCATCGGTTTCCATATGACAGGATCAGCAGCAACCAGGAAGCCTCTGCTGAGCTGCTGTATATTATCTGCAGGAACTTTTGTATCTTATCTGTKGAAAATCGATCCATACCGTCTCTTTGGAGACCTACATCAAATATTAATTTTGTCTATTTGTTCGATGTAATTAGCAGGTGTGATTAATCAATTAATCAATCTGCGATGTCTATCGGTGCCTTCAACAGCATGTTGTGATAAACTGAGATACCATGAGCCGTCATCCTGCAAGCTGCTTTCACACTGCTGTCACCGGGTCCTCCCCGGCCCTGGCGTGGTGGTCTCCCAGCTCAGCTTTCCTCACGGCTTCCTTGCTACTGGGATCACCCGTGGGTACTGGTGGTGCTACCCCAGTGAGCATTGCCCAGTTCACTTTTACCCCTGCTCCTCGCCTATGCCCTTTGGGTGGGACCTGGTGGGTCCATTGCCAGATGGAATGGGACAGAAAAGGGCTGCCAAAAGTATCCACTTTTTTTACAACAGGCTCCCGGTGACCTTCCCGACCCAATTTTACTGGTGTGAGGTGTGCAGGGAGGTGGTGGTACTTCTGCTACCATGGCGGCATCTGCTCTGTATTTTAAAAAAGTGGCCTGACAAAGGCATTGAATTACCCAGGCAAAGTCTGCTGAGTCCTTAACCACTGCCCCCTTTTGGGTGTCATGCTCTGGACCATCTCTATCCCATCCTGCCTGTTTTTCTGTTTTTTTCCCCCTTGCAATTTGGAGTTCCTCTGTCTTGTGTCTTACCCTCACCCTGGAGAAGCTGTATCAAACTGCAGATCTGTCAAGACAAGGCGTGAGTGTAATCCAGGAGTTACCACATTCATCCAGCGTGCTGGCAAACCCGTGGTTCTGGCTTAATTCCTTTTCCTAGTCTGTGATCTTTTTGTTCAGCAAACTGTATCGCTGTGATATATATTCCTTCTGACCAGCCTGACCTTACCCTGGCCTAGGGTGGGGTGCTTTTTTTTTTTCATTTATTGGGCTCATTGGATCTGATTTCATTCTTGTGCATTGAATGCTTTGCTGACCCGGGAAGATTTTATGTTCCATAAAGGCAAATGCCCCACACAAGATAAACTGGTCTTGGTTTCAATGTGATTTTTGGATTAGAACCACCCAGAGTAGCACTTTCCTCAAAACAGTTTTTATACAGAGTAAAAAGTATGAGTTTCCATGTGATGCCTTGGAACTGTCATCATCATAACCTCAAATATAGCTGTCTTCACCACATCACCTTCCTCCTCTCTGACCCATAAAGTTTTACCATTACAACCTGCCCTTAATCACCTAACCATTTCCTTAGTCTTTCAAGGACAATGGTTTTTATGCCATACTTGCTAACCTTACGTATTAGTCTACCATCCCGGGCTGTGTTTAAATGACTTTTTTGAAATCTATGTGGATTAGCTCCACTGCTTCACCCCTGCCTGTTTTTCACGTTAGCTCCTGAAACAAATTCTGCCAGATTTGTCAGACAAGATTTACCCTTTATGAAGCCAGGCAGATACATTTTTATCAGTTCATATTTCTCCAGATGTTGGGTGATCTCATCCCTGCTAACATCTCTAAAATCTTGCCTCTGACTCACTCAGCAGGTTTGGGGCCAGATTCTCAGCTAGTGGAAATAAGAAGTGTGTATGTGCATCAGCTTTCATGTACTTTTATATCAGCTGATAATCTACTTCAAATACATCTTGATTTCTGCCTCTCTCTTCTCATACATGCTCAAAGATGTTTGCTTTATATCAGTTTCTCTATACCTCTTTTTATCTCTAAGGAGCAACTCAAAACCTCTGTTATTGGACACTTAATCACTTCTGTTGTTCCATTAAGCAGCGTGGGTTAAGAGTACACCATCCAAACTCGGTCCTTTGTCTTTTTTCGGCAGTCTGAATTTGCCTTGGTGATTATTAATGCTCCGGGTTCTTCCCTGCTTCACTGCCGCAGGAAACTTTGCCTCCGTGTCTGTCATCTTCCCTCCACRTTCCCTCATGAGCGCCAGCCAGAAGAAATAATTTCAATCTACTCATTTCAATCTCCTTTTCCTGTGTTATTAAGTTCTCTCTACTACCTCTCAGTGGTCCAGCGGCCTCCCTGTTAATCTTGTCTCCTTTACCTATTTAAAAGAAATCTTTTATTGTTTTTATTCACCCCATGGGCAATTCTTCTCTCTTGCTCATATTTGGTTTCCTAAACAGCTTTTTACATCTTTTCCTCTTTGCTTTATAATCCCTTTCATCCCCTTAATATTTGCCTTCTTACACATGTCACCTGCCTTTTTCCTCTCCCTGAYAGCTTTTATGACTTCCTCAGTCATCAGCCTCCATCGGAAACTGAACTTGCCCATCCCTGCTTGGCAGAGGTGGCTGTTTCCAAGTACCGCACTCATTTCCCGGGTGTGAATTGCTGTTTGTAAATGAGGGCTCCGTGAATAGGCACCAACACCTCCTTGTTGACTTTGGTTTCTTTCTGGCTGCTGTTTGCTCATGAGCAAATGGTGGTATTCTCACGTGCATGTGTTGCTCCCCTTTACTTCCAAGGATCTCTGTGAGTTTGTGCCATCACAAATGAAAGTCACCCCAAAGCAGAGAAGCACCATACRGACAGGCATGGACCCATGAAAACTTTGAGATGAATTTTTGAAGGGACTTAAATCTTGTGAATCTTCAGCTGGCCCATTCTGGTCCCAGAATGGCACTAAAATACCCATTAATACATCTCAAAGCTCTTACAAAACAGGTCAGTGTTGTTAGATTAAGCATAGGAACTGAAGCAGTGGGGAATTAAACGACTTGCCTAAGGTCATGCAGCAGGTAAGTGGCAGAGAAGAAAACAGCCTCCGCTCTGCTCTCCAGTGCTGCGTCCGCTGAGCCMGGATAATTTCTGGCAAAGCAGCAACAGCGAGACCACAGAATTGGATCATTACTCATTCGGTTTTATTTGTTCCAGCACTAGGTGATGAAATGCAAATTGTACAGTCAGATGCACAATTTCAAATCCTCTGTGAGTGACTACTCAAATATTTGAGCACAGTATTCTCTTTCTTTGCAGAGCAGGGCTTCTAAAGCCACACAAATTTGTGGAAAAAATGTATTCAAAGGGGTTCAGAAACTCAGTGAAATCTGAATTCCTAGAAATTTCTCTCCCACGCAGTTCTCTCTGTTGCAGTGTAAATATATATATAGTTACACACACACACACACACACACATATATATTATCTGTTCAAAACAGCACAGGTCCCAGTCCCTATTGTAGCCTGTTAATGTTCAGGCTGAGGAAGTGGGGAGGCGGAGGAGAGGTGAACTCTTCCTGCGATGGCTCATCCCCGGCGCGGGAAGGAGAGCTCTTGGCTGTTGCTGATGGCTGCAGCCGCTCCGGGACGGCCAGGTGTGATCCGCCTCCATGTGTTTGAACGTGTGGGGCCAGCRCAGCCCCCACCTTGGCATTTCGCTGATACGGTGATTATAGTTATACAGGTCTGCGGCTTCTCGTGGGATGCCCGTCCATCCTGCTCTGCCGAATTCCYGGCCGGCCCAGCCACATGTCCAGTGCTGTTGCGCAGCCTTGGAGCGGTTGGGGAAGGAGGACGAGCACAAGGCAGAGCCCAACACATTCCCGCCCGGGGAAAGACCAGTAGCGTGTCCTTTCCCGCGCGGAAACTCCCACCAGCGCAGGGCTCCGGGGCTGAGCGTTCGGAGCAGAGCTGTGAGCTCACATGGTGCTCGGGTAGCAAAGGGGAGTTTTTAATATATATTTAAAAGAAAGAGTTGGCACCAAGGGAAGTAGGGATGAACTGTGAGTGGGAATGAGAGCGAAACCACACCTTTGTTCTTCTTCATGCTCTTTCCCCTGCTTCCTGGTGATTAGGGCCATGCAGAAAGTTCTTCACGCTATTTACATTTTTGATGGAGCATTTGCACCTTTGTTGATGTGTTTTTCAGGCTTTTTCACAAAAAAGAAACTCCCAAGTCCAAAACCCTTAGGATTTAAAAACTGTTCTCTTTTTTTTTTTTTTTGCATCTGTGTTTTTTTCAGTTCTTCAACAGGATTGTGTTGCAATCAGAACGACAATTTTTCAAGAAAAGACACTAATTAACATTTTATTGTTATAATTATTCCCATCATATTCCCTCTGCTATACAGGTCCTCTCTTTCATCATTTATTACAGTGAGGTAACTATACAACAGGACTTGTGTACAAGAAAAAGACAAAGCTGAAGGCTTAATTCAGCATTGCTAGCATGATGAAAGGGACAAAGGATGATGCAGCTATGCCCTGATCCTGCAAATACTTATGCATATGGATAACTTCACTGCCAGGAGTATTTCTGCTTGCAGTAATTGTGTGCTAAAGWGTCAGCAGACTTTAAGTCATCGGGCCTGATTTAAGCTCCACTGGAGTCGGTGCACAAACTCCAACACATTTCAGCACGGGCTTTGCCAGTACTTACTTAGTGAAGCATTTTAGCACTGCTGAGTTTACTTGCAACCTAATCCTGAGCATGCATAGGCTTTCCCGGTCTCAGCACACCCGTTCCTGCTCCTAGACGTGACAGTGATTGATGACTCGATTCATCGGTATTCTGCAAAATTACCTCTCCCAGGCAGCCACCAGGTGGATCATTACAGCTCCGGCCAGCATCACCCGCAGCCAGGATTTGGGGATCTGCTGGGCGCCCAAGCCGGAGCGGGGCGGGATGCCCAGGGGAGCTCCCCCGTGCCGCGGCGTAGCTGGGCACTGTCCGCCAGCGCACAAGGCGCTGCTGGTGGTGTCCCAGTCTTCTCCAGAAATGATAACCACTGGTAAAAGAAACTTCAAGGGATGACACTACCATGCTAGACAGACATTTTTCAGCCCTGCAGGGGACATCTCTGCACTTCAATTAGTCCCTTAATTGAGCCATTTGCAGGGCAACACTCAAGGGAGCTGAACACCTATTTCCTCACAGTTTAACTACCACCAAATCTAAACACTTAGTTTCTCTCTTAAATAGGAGCAAATATATAGTGTCTCCACAAACTTTGTCGCAATGAGTTGCCTAATATATTCCTGCTGCAGTAATAGTATGATCAAACTGTGGTGTCAAGTATATTCTAATTAAGTGAGTTTTGATTGCGTGATTAAAAAAAGAAATTATATTTTTAGTCAAAACACTGTGTGTTTCCTTCAACTACAGCAAAGGGCTGGGTGGGTTTTCAGGCCAAACAGTAGCAGGGTCACGGGCTAATCATGGGCTTATGGTGCCTTGCTCTGCGGCTGACAATTAAGGGTGACTGTGTGGTCTCTCCTCTGAACTCGAAACCGTTTCTGAAAGCAGTAGTTAAGGTCACCAGTCAGTGAAAATCAAACCTCAACTATAAGCCGAATACTAACCCAGTCCTAAAACTATCAGTGAGCYTTGGCTCAGTGATTAACCCTAAATACATCTCGTCAGGCCTATCTCRCCCCGGAGGGCACTTAGCCACCCAGCACAACCAAAATCAGACTCCTAACACTAATCCTCAGACCACCATTAAGTTTGTCAGCAAAATAAACACCCGTCAGATTCCAAGCGAACCCTCTGCCRTGCCTGGTGAAGATGGCACCCCAGAAACGAGTATGCAAGCTCCTCCAACATAACCCAGCGTCACCAGAGCCACGCACCAATGTACCCATGCTCCACCACTGGCCTGTTACTACACCGGGACCCCCTCAGAACTAAGAGCAGATATTGAGACTTGCCTGTCATCACCCACAGCTTCAAGCCGAGCTTGAGTGACCCCTCTCTAACACCAGCRCTAACCAGAGCTCACAGGTCCTGGTGGACTGCACTTTAATCTGAACCCTAACCTTCAGCCTAACCTCCAGGCTGTATTTAAGATTAGATTGTCAATACCTTAGGTCAGGCCTTTCTTTAAGATTAACACCTGAAGTCATCCCAAAGGTAAATTATCTTTACAATCAAGATACTTCAGTTGGTCTAGTCATTTATTCATCAGTTCCTTATAATGAAAGCTACTGTAACATCCACCTTCTCTGCAGGGCGACTGGACCCAGGTAATAAATGTGAGAGTCTGGTGTTTGGCCTGATTTTCATCTCCTGATGCTGGTTCAAATAAATACCCTGTCACATGATATGAGTATCCCATGAGACTTATGTATTATTACATCCAGCTTGAAAATTAACTCTAATGCAAGTTGCACAGAACACCAATGAAAGCAACCATTAATTGTTAATATAAACTATTAATGAAACACTAGGGTGAAGGTCAAAGTGCACGACTGAAACCTCCCAGCAAATGAAAGGATTATTTTGCCTCTTACTGAGCATAATTATCATCTGAATTTCAATGGTTTTCTGATCAAACCACTTCCCTCTGCACTGACCTGTTCCACCACTGTGCTAAGTCTGCTCCCCAGACTGGTGGTTGCGTTTCATCGTCCACCTCTGCCCAGTAAGGTTTTCATTAGCATTCTGGATGTCTGCAAGGAACAGAGAGCCAGCACCCTTTCAGCTTTGTTCATATGGGAGCTTTTTATTCCCCTTCCACTGTCCATTATTCACAATAAATTTGCATTGGCCTGGCTCCTCATAAATTATTCTGTCTGCTGTTGGTCTGTCCCTTAACTGTTCCAATTGGCATTTTACAAGTCTTTGACATGGTGGACACACCTGGGAGCATGCAGCCTGGAGCCAGAGCAGGCCCCTTCCCAAGTTACTTGCTTGCATGGATTAAAATATTAGAGATGACTAGTTAAGGGGGTRTTTTGAAATGACTCAGGCAATCAGATTTGCTTTCCTCCTGCTTGCAGCAGTGTGATCAGCCTCATCCAGAAGTTACTTCAGTAATTTCTCATATCCACTTGGACTGCTCATACACGTTCTGCTGATTTYTTTTAAATTCCTTTGTTGTTTTCACAAAAAAGTCTTTCCCCAGGAAACACTGCCTTTCCCCCCCACCAAAGGAACAGAAATCACAGCAAATGAAACAGATGGGATCCTGAGGCAGAAATATTCTCTGTTTTTTCCTTTCTGACAAACTTTTTAAATTTTTTGGAGAACCAACACTTTGTCAATGTTAATTGCTTTGAGGAAATTTCAGAAGTGCTGATCTGACCCCAGAYTGCTTGAGAGTAATACCTCTGTCGTATTCCCGGACTCAAAAGCCCAGCGTTACACTACATGCCTAACCTGCTAGTTTTCTTGGTGGTGTAGATGAGCTCCTTGGACTTTGCCTTCGTCCTGCCTCCCTGCTCCGTTCACACGCGGCAGGCAGCATGCCGAGTGAAGCTGGGGAGCCCTCGCTGGCAGAAGTAGAGCTTTTGGCTCTCTGAGCACCCAGCCTTGCCTGCTTGAAGAATGGAGGGGGCAGAGGGCAGGAAGGAGACCATGCTTGACCAGATGGACGGCAGGCTGATACAGGAACTGYCTGTCTAGTGTGCTTTGAGTCATAGCACTATAAATTCATATCTAGAATTAAACACATTTTAGTCTTTTGTGAGCTTTCTGAAACAGAAAAAGCGTCTGGAACAAATCAGTCTCAACAGTAGGGTCAAGTACTGCTTTTGGCCAAAAAACCACAGCTCCAGTGATATCAGCAGGAGCCCTGCTGTGGGGAGAGCTGTACTGGAGGGTAGAGGCATGAAGTCAAAACCACTCAGTAAACAGAAGTCCCCACTGGCTGAGATTTATCGAGCCAGCAGATGTTGATGGTTATGTTATTGAAGATTTCAGATGGGCCTGCTGACCCAATTAGTAAGTGATATTATGCTGACGGGCCGCTCAGCGTCTCCTGTATGTTTCTGTTTGCAGGTTGTCTGTTTTTCACCTGATTTTCCATGAAGAGCATGACACGTCCACATGGATCTTTCTCGGTTTGGTTTCTTTTCTTTTCTTTTTTTTTTTTGAAAGTGAGACTACAACTCTTGGGTTGCCTTTACCAAGGGGAAATACTGTGCAGTTTCTGTTAGCATGGGCATGTGCAAGTTACTACTTTGAAGAGAAGGTCCTAATATGTAAAGGTATGCTAGGCTGTGACAAGCTGAAATCTCAGCTGAAGAGCCCTGTCAGATCTGCTCTCTCATCCATGCCCTCCCTCCGTTCAAACACTGACCTTCCCCATCAGATAAGCAGCACAGATCTCGGCCCTGCGTTCCCTCTGCAGTCTCAGCTCATTAAAAATTCATTGCCTAAAGTGAATCTATTCTGTTGCTGCTGAAGTGTTATTTACCTCGGCCCGGATTTCCTCAGGTTCTGACAATTAAAGGGGGGTCCAAGGAGAGGGCTGAGTCACGAGATTAAGGCTTGTGCAATAACTCTCTTGCAGCGAGARCCCATCATGTAAAGCCATAATTTCCCAGCTGCATTTTGGTTCCCCTTCAGTGCTTCATTAAAGGTGGTGACTCAACAAAAAGGACGGAGGCACAGGTTAACAAGAATCCCTCCTTTTGTGGGATTAGAGTCTTGCATAGCTAGGCTCTTTCAAAGGCAGGAGATGTTGTCAAGCATCATTAGGAAGCTGTTTTAAACAAGAGTCATAAAGCACCCTTTGCGGTCAAACGAATTTATTAGAGAGGCAAGTGAGTGGAGGCAAACACTGTAGGAGAGAAGTAGATGAACGATTTACATGGCATTGATAACAAAGCGAGTCACCAGACTCAGAGCTGCTGCCATTAGAACAACTTAAAAGGATTTTGCAAAAATCCCAGGGTATTTTTCTTTCTGGATAAAAACAGAGAGTTTCTGGATGGTGCCAGGCAGACAAAGGGCCCAACTTGAAACCAAGGTTCCCTTGCAAGTTAACTGTTTCCCAGCTTCATGCTAATTCCTTCCAACAGATGTAAGTGGGAAGAAACTAGCCTCTCTTTGTGCCCCAGTGATCCTAAAACACCCCGCAAAAACCAACTCTAACTGGCATTCACAAAGGCCTTAACAGCTAGGAAAGATAACTGTGGCTTTAGTCATAGCAAACTTTTTTCATAGAGTCAGGGTTAAACTATAATCTGGATTTCTTCAAGAAGAAAAATTATTTGTAGTAATTTATCGGATAACTTTTGGAAATATTCCATAGCAAAGTGCTGTTTGAAAGACTGTGGAAGAGACTCAAGGCTTTATCTGATCTTATGATATAGGCCAGTTTTGGAAGGAAACTGAATGCCGTTCTTCTCAGGTTCAGTGGGGGAAAACAGAGGGTGAGGGAGGTATGAGAGAGTAGTGGACAAATAAAAGCTACTTGTTTGGAAGTAGGTAAGCAGCTTTATTATGCAGTTAGTATGATGGACTGTGCACTGTGCTTGTTTATTGAACCAACAGCATAAATCTAAATGAGCCAGTAGCTCAAATCTAAACCAGCTGCATGGCTGAAGGTAGAGGAATGCCAGACACTAATCATTCAGCCAGCAACAGTTCTGGTCATGGAGATTTTCCCCGACATTGTTTAGAAATACGCAGAAAAATTCCATTTTCTTTGCGTGTTCATTTGGGCCACATGAGCCATTGGTTCAGCAAACTAATGTGAGCTGGTACAGAGAGACCCACGGCTTCTGCGCGCAAATACGCTTTACTGCACAGGGGACGGATGGAGGCTGGCAGTGGGACGGACTTAGCAGGAGCTTGAATGGACTATTATTTTTGGAGTGGTTTCTTCCACTCTGTTTGAAGGGTTCCTGCTAGGGCATGTTTGGGAAGAAGTGGTGCTAATGTTGCAGGAAGCTAGCAGGAGAGATGAGCCACGGACAAAGGAATGGGATATTTGTGCTCTCTCTTTAGAGGCTGAAGGATAACTGTTCATCACCAGGATTTTCCAAAGTGAAAAGCGGTGGCCAAAAGTACATCTACTGACTAGGAAGGGATCTTTTATTTGGTATTCAGTTATTCATATGTGTTGGTTTGCAGATGAAGGTGCAATTCTCCCTCCCTCCTTCTTTTCCGACACGTGCTGGGAGCGTGTGGACGTGGGTTYGGAGGGCCAGGAGCGGCAGCAGGCCAGCACGCCGGGTCACGATGCCCGAGCCRTACGCACAGAAATGAGTCATCCACTTTCAGGGTCTCTAATTCCTTTTGGGGTTGCCACTCTTGAGTCCACCTTCTYCTCTGGGTACCTACACTCTGCTCTCCCGCCATCCCTCCTGAAGCTTTCTCCCTCCTCTCCCTGCAGCACTTTGCATGGGATTCTTGGGCAATTGCTCACAAATTACAAGGGCGCCCTTTTCTCAGGCTGCAATGGAAAGGAAAAAGCACTTGGTTTTTGCACACAGGCCCTGGCGGAGCAAGGGAGGAGACCTGAAGCATTGTCTGGATATAATTTAGGCACTATAAACAGAGGCAGCAAGGGGTCACGCTTTCTATTCTCATTTTACCCCCTGCAATGTCTCTGCTAAGTGGTGCATACAACTTGAACTCTTGTAAAAATTAGCAAAGAACACAGTACTGGTGACAGAAAGCTGAACTTTTCCAACAGCAGGTTCTGAATTCACTGTGTGCACTGAATGCACTTAAACTTTAAAGAGACAGTCTGCTTTCTGTGCTTTCCACTGCTTAGCTTGGAAATGACTGCAGTACTAATTAAAAGCAGATTGCTTAATCTTGTTGCGTCAGGCAAGGGAGCCTCTCTTCAGAGAGATGCCTCCTGCAAAAGGCCTGGAAACGCAGCACCCCTGGGGCTGCAGCAGAGCACCGAACAAGCCAGTGTTGCGCGCGCGCTTGTCGCCCCATCAGTTCAGCCAGCGCCTTGCCTTCCCCAGCAGGTATCAGAGCAGTGATAACCATATTTGTGTTGACTCGTTATATAATAATACGAGTTTCCTTTGTGATGCAGCCGGCTGACGCTCCGGCCACGGCGGAGATGCATCCCTGGCGTGCGCGTTGCCCAGGCTCCCTGGTGCACCGCTCGCCCTTTCCGGTCACGGTTCAGAGCAAGTGTGGCAGAGGGGAGCATCCACAGGTTTCGTGCTCAAAMGCCCACACGGAACCAAAACCCACGGTGCACAATGTGCATTTCTTCCTGAAAAAGCCCAGCTCTTCCAGGACTGAACCCAGCAAACCACTCACTTGTTCAGCCAACAGAAAGCTGCTCATAGGCACACTTTTCCTTATGCGGAGAAGCTTTATTTATTTATTTTTTGTGATGATCATATCAGCCTGTACTAATGATTTCATATGACCTCAGCATAATAGAAATGTACTTCTTTTTTTTTTATTTTCCTTTTTCCCCAAGTTTACATTTGCACGCAAGGATGTGTAACAACACACAGAATTGATTTCTTCCCCTGTATTATCTTTGGATAACATACATACCATCTTTGCTAGCTAACAAAGAAATAGGAAACCTCTCTTCTTTTGCTTCAGGATACCCATATGACACCCTGTTCCTGTATTTACTCTAAAGCAGCTGGGCATTGATAGTGTATTAACTAGAAGCCATAGACGAAGTCCATACCCATTTTCTCCCCCCTCCATGTGCAAGAAGAACAAGTACAATGTACCTTTTTTTAGCACGATTTTTATTGAGTTATATAATACATTAATGTTTTTAATTTTAAGTCAGTTGAGGCAAGGCTATATTATTACTGTAGCAGACCGGAGAAGCACAGCAAATAGGGCAAATTCAAGTCACTGCAGATTAGAGCGTGACTTACTGCCAACCTGGTGGAAACCCACATTTAGCAAGAGTGCAACAGCAGCCGATGCCACTCAGCATCCTTTCAGCAGTGTTGCCAGCCAGGCCTAGTGGGAACGGGGTGGCTGGGGCAGCGTGGCTGGTCGGGTGCAGGGCCGCAGGTGCTGCCTCTCCTCTGTTGGCTCCGGGGTATGATTTGCTCCCAGCCAGCTGCTCTGCAGCAGAGAGCCCCAAAGGGAAGTCCTCAGCCCCTGTGTTTTGACTACAGAGCCAGGCCCTGGCAGTGTAACATGCTCTACCTCTCCATCCACCAGTCTAAGGCCTTGGGAGACCTTCATGGTTCCCCACCAGCAGCCAGGACAGGAGTGCTTCTGGGCATTGTTGATGTATGGAGAGCTGGAGACCTCCAGGCCCCATCTGTGGCTGATGGGTGGCCACTTAGCACCCAATTAGGAGTGGTGGGAGAAGGCATCTGCTCTGAAGGTCTAGAGTCAGTAGCTTCCCAGCCTGGTTATCCCAAGGGGGGACTGAAGTCGTCAGATGTTTATCCATCATGAAAGCAGAAGACTTCTAAGGTAAGAGCATAAGGGAGTCCCAAAGGCCAGTGCTTTGACACACCTGAAACTTGCTCGCTAACCTTTTTATAAGACAGGTTCCAAACAAAAAACAGAATAAGGTAACTTTCCAGCAATTCCTGGTTAAGAAAATTTTGTTAAGTACCAGTCTTGTATGGCAAGCCAAAGCAGAAATAGCAGAGCAAGCATTCCCAAACTGCAACACCTGCGTGGCCTGAAARGCATCCTCAGGGGAATGATGGTGGTTGAGTTTCCATATCCTCGCTGCCGATGGGCTGTCAGGTAATGCCAGGTTTTTGTCTGTTTTTTTTTCCTGTGAAAGAGGATGGCGACAACTACTTCATGCCATGAAAGGCTTTGTGGAATGGCGTTGCTGTTTGTGATGAGGGGTTGTGGCTCAGAGCCTCCACGCGCGCAGCTTCAGTAGCGCTAGAGGCGCTTGGGTTGAGTTGGTTCTTGCTCAGGCTTCGTGCTGGAGCACGACCTCTTGATGTCAGCGTTATTTTAATTTACACCAGCATAAATTCGAKCATGGTCTGGCTTACCACCTTGGTGTGTTTTTCTTATTCTCTGTGTAAAATGAAAATCTTTCCAGGGATCTGGTGATACTAAGCTGAAATACATGAGCCTGGAGCGCAGCTGTTTTACACAGTGCCTATAGTACAAATGTTTAACATCATGCATTCTGTTGTCTGCACCTCTTAGCAGAGGAAGTATTAGTTTTAATGGGCAGGAGCCTATGAAATAATAAATATGTCTTCATTTATTCGAGTGCTGCAGCATCCTAATGAAGCTTAACAATGTTATAAACCACATAATGTGAACCAAATTAGGTATTTTGCCAATTTCAATACTTCTACTTAATAAACCTGAAGCCTTTCCTGTTTGAATGTCTATCCAGGAAGGCTGAAGTCAAAGTAATGTTAAAAACATTATAAGAGGGAGAGGAGAAACTGAAATGGGATTATATATAAACTCCCTAAAATAATGACTTCATGTTTATTACACTTCATGTTATTTATGCTCCCCTCTTATAATTCTTTATTACACTCCCCTTTTCATATTTACACTCCCACTTCGGGGGTCATAGTCTATATATATATAGTATAATACTCTGTAAACATTTGTAAATGCATCAACTCCCACAGTTGTAATTTTTTTGATTCCAAAAAGATCCACAGCAGAGATGGTGATTTTTCTTTTCTTTTTTTTTTTTTTTGTGTGTAACACCTTTAAAATGGCAATTTGATGACAGTATCTGCTTCAAACTTTCCAGAACTCTGCCATAAAGCGAAGATAGTCTATCACTGTTAGAGATTTCAGGTTCACGCAGTGTGCTCTGAAAGGGTGTGTGGACACATATGCACAGCGTGTGATTATTAGAAATTCCCTCCCCCATTTGTAGAGCCTCAGATTGTCCATTTAGTGATATATTGTAGAAACGGTGCAAAGCATTGCCTTGTGCATGAATGATCCCGTGGTGTTTGTGGAGATCTTTATATGGCTTCTTTTCTAGCACATGAAATGAGAAGGCTGTGAAGTGCACATTTTTCATTTCCTGATAATTGTAATGGGTATTTAGCAAGAGCGACTGGGGTGAGCCATTCTTCACATGCTCGCCTCCGTTCAGATACGGGCTTTTGTAGTATTAGCTGGAATGGACGTTGGTGTGTTAAACATGACTGCTGTGGATGGTGGAAGTGCAGCCCTCAACGCTGATCAAGAATGGGAAGCTCGTGTGCTGCACGGGGTGGTGGCTGGTGAGAGGAGATAGGTGCACGTTAACAGAGGAGCTAGGCTGTGGTGTAATACCGCTCGGTGAGTTAAAGGCGATGGAAGGATTGCTCATGACTATCCTGCGCGGGGGGTTACCTCGCAGCTGGTACGTCTTATAATTCTGACTGCTTTTCACCCAAACCCCTCCGCGTTTCCCGGATGCGGGAGGACGCAGAAGTCGAGGTGTTGTCTATGCCTGGCAATCACGACTGCAGCAGCAGCGCTACCAGCGCTGAGGTGTGACTGAGGCGACCTCAGAAATTCCCCCAGCAGCTGGGGCACTTTGTAAGGTCCAGAAGCGGGGATGTTGCATGCATTAACGCCTCTTTTCGGCGTCCTGTGTTTAGCCTTAGCTCCTCCGCAGCAGAAGGATCCGAAGGTGGGAGGGCTGCAGAGGTCGGGGCCAGGTCCTCCCCAGGTGCCTAACTCGTCTGGAGCCAGAGCACCAAGTTATATTGGCTAAACACTGCAGCTCTGACAAGAGTTAGATTTAGATAATTTTCCCTGAAACCACAGGAAGTGTCCACATGTCCTCTGTGAGAGGTTTTGTACCGTTTCCCACTTCTATTAAAGGGCCAAATCCTTTTGTGTCTGTTGAGGTTTCTCCTCATCTCATGGCTGGAGAGTCTAACAGTCGCCCAGGGTTTTTACTGCCGAGGTTTGATGCAGCCTTTTACGCTGCGAGCTCTGCTGGCAGGAGGAGATCTCCGTTTCAGTGCATGTTGCTTTTCGTGGCGAAGCTCGCGCGTGTGCCGTGCTGGCGTTGCCGCCTGAAAGGCAGCTGCTTTTTCATTACGGGCTCTCCTCCGCCCCCGGTTTGCAAAGCCGGCTCTGTATCCCTTCGTGCTGCGTGCCACCTTCCTCTTCAAAACCCACAAAATTTTCTGTAAAATAACACTTTGTTAGCCATCCAAGAACTCTGATTCACATCTATAAACTGTGCAGCCGAATGATTGATTTTATTGATTTTTTTTTTTTCCCCCTGCAAGTGCCTCTGTCAAAATGATCACAAAGTGCTAGACTGTTTTCCAAACCTGCAGGTACGTTACTGGACTAATACCATTCTTTTGGTTTCCCTACAGCTCTCCATATTTTTTAAATTCTCTTTAATGGTGTCTGCGTTTTTGTTTTTTTTTCTCCAGGAAAAGACCAAACCTGTTTGGATTGCAAAGAACTGATTGCATCTTTCARACAGGTTGATTTGTTTGTACACTAGAGAAGCGCATTTAACTTGGTCTTCTACAATAAATACTTGTTTAAGGTGCATGAGTAGGGGGCAGATTGTCACGTGGTGTAAATCAGTGTTGCTTGCAGAAGGATCTGGTCCTTTCTGCTTGTGAATGACACCACTAAGTTCAGGGTGAACTGGGCAATTGATTTAAGAGTTGCATTAATAATGATGGAGGGAAAAAGTATGCTTTCAAGCAGTTTACCCGTGCAATGCTTTTCTCTATGGATAATATGGACTTGAGGTTAATTTTTACTTTGTGTGTGTCTGATAAATAATTATTATTCTTAGTACTAAGTGTGGTGTGTGTTTGTTGGACTTCCTGTCCCAAGGACGTGGACAGGTACAAATTCACATTGAGTGTGGGCTTCAGAGAGCGGTGTGGGTGGAAGAGAGGGAGCTACGCTTTCCCAGGGAAAAATGTCTATCGGGAGGGAGGTGGTGAGCACCGAGGTGCTGAGCACGTTGGATCGGAGCCACAGCTATCCATGGGGAGGGTTATTTTCTTCCCGTGACGCCCTGCTAATGCCGATGAGCCCTTGTCCAACTACCTGTCAAAGAGAACACTGATCGCCAACCCAAAACTCCCGGCAGATTTTTCATTTCCTCTTGTTTATTGTTTTCGCTCAATCCCCTTATTCGTGCCGGGTGCAATGTGAGTGAAAGGTGAAGGATTGTGACACTGGAGGCCGGAGCAGCGTATCAGCRAAACTCGGAGATAAGCCGTTTCCTTCCTCCGCAGCTTGGCAGGGCCGTGGCCGGGCTGCGTCCCGCGGCCGGCGCGGGAGCCGGGCCAGGGCTCACCCCTGCTGGGCTCCGTGTTCACCCCAACGCTCACATGTTGCCCAGAGAAACGCTGCTGACTTCATGGGATCTCTCCTAATAAATGCATATGATATAGTTTTCGTTAACGTATTGCCGAAGAGCTCTGGAGTAGCTCGTCCTCATCCTTTAAGTTGTTGCTTCTGTTCCTGCACCTCATTTCTCTCGTGAAATGAGTAAAAGCGGCCAAACCCGCGACGGGCCCTGGCCTCTGCCCAGGCTGGCGGGCGCTGCCGCGGTCCCCTCGCTTTACACCTCCCGGCTGGGCAGGCAGAGGCCCTCGGTGTGTTTGCTCAGGATATAAGAATATGAAAAATTGCTGATCGCAGATCATCTCCATAAATCTTGCAGACAATAAGTCATAAAACCTGGTGTCCTTACATATGGTGGTAGCCCAGGGACAGCTTTACCATATGTGAGCAGCCGCCCCTGGAAGAGAGAAAAGAAAAAGGGGGAAAAAAAAAAAGTGTTTCAGCCGAAAAACTTCTCGCGCCGTTTGTGGTGCCTGCGGTTGCGGCTTTGGCTTGTGACGGTTGAGCTTGCTGTTGTGGTCGTGTGCGGGTGCTGTCGCCCCCCAACATCTCCTTAGTGCTTCACTGACAGTTCTTCAGTATGGTAAGGATTCCCCGAGCGCTGATTATAAGACACTGTCATCTGTTAACTTCTCCTTCGGCGCGGCGGGCCGGCGGAGCAGACCTCGGAGATCTCTCTGCAGGTGTCTCGCCGCGTTTGGTGCCTCTTCCCTCGCCGTCCTCCCCCCGCCTCCGCCAGGCTCTCCGCTCCGAGCGGCTCAGAGGAGAGGTAGCCGGCTGGGGTCTGGAAGTTGTCTTCTGTCAGCAGGGGAGGCCTGCTTAGCGTCCTCCTCCTCTGCTCGAGTATCCATCAGGAAAAATTAAAGGAGACGCAGGAAGGAGTCTTATTGTCTCACAACCGTGCCGAGCTGTCACATCTCTCTGCTTATGAATATAACCAAGGTGTTTCGGAAACCGCAAGTGAGACGTGTGCGAAGCTGCCAGTCTTCGCTGTGGATTTGCATGTGGTGGTCGAGGCGAGGYCTTTTTTTTTTTTTCCCCACCTATGATGTATCTCTGCTTTTATTGTCATTCTCTTCCCTTTGTGACTCTGTCCGCAAAAAAAAAACGAATGTAAATATCAGCCAGCTCTTTAAAATAATTCTCTGTGGGCTAGTGCTTTAACAGCGGAGCGCTGTGATTTACCATTTCAAAGTGCTAACGTTTCCAGCCTGAACGCGTTGATTCTTTATCGCAGAAGCGAGCGCTCTCCCTGTCTGCGCGGCGCGCTTGGACCACCTTTCTCCGGGGCCTTTAAAGACACCCTCCTTCCCCCGGCGTCATGAGCAAATCCAGCAGGATTTGGTTAAAAGCGGGTGGGAGGGCTGCCCCCTCTCGGGGGGCAAATCCCACGTCTGGGGCTCGGCGATGCCCGAGCGGCCCAAGGGTGTTGCGGGGAGTTTTTGCCTTCTCCAGACCGTCGTCGCTCCGTGCCCGAAGCAGCGGGTCCCTTTGCCCTCGGCTCGTCAGTAATCTCCTTCACTGCTGCGCCCAGCCATGCAGACGGGGGATGAAACAACTGGTCGCAACAGCCAGCGCCGGGTTGCCCACGCAGGTCCTCGTCCTGCGTGCCTGAATTCAGCGGGTGCTTCGCTGCTGTAAGAAAACGCAGGTTCCTCCCCCCACCCCAAGGCAACAGTAAATTAATATAGAAGAGGAGGAAAAAAAAAAAAGTTACTTCCTAATGTTGGTAAATCACAGAAATCCCCCCTTTGCACTCTGCAAAGGAAGAAAAGGGTAACTGCAGTTCGGGGACAGGACGGGGATGGGGCCGCGCTGGCGCCGCTCCGCACGCCCGACCCAGCAGCAGCCGTCGCCAGTCGGACGCGGAGGCTTTGCTCGTCCCGCCGTGCTGCACCACGAGGGAAAAGGGGCAGGGAGCCGCTTCCCAAAGCAGCGCGCAGGGGTGCACGCCGCTCGCGCCAACATCCCTGGYGTTTGGGCCGTTCGCACGGATCTGCAGGCTCCCGCCCAGCGCTGCGTTCGGGAGCGGGCGGTAATTCCCCGCCGCGGCAGGCGCGTGCTGCTGTCACCCGGGCACAACACGCCTTGCTAACGATGTGCAGTGCAAACCTCTTGTCTCTGTGTTATTTGAGGCACTGCATGCTTAAAGTTCAGAAACGTCCCCTTTATAAAGCAGCTTTTTTATATGTATGTATGTATATGTGTGTGTATATATATATATATATACACATATACCCATATGTACGGAGCAGCCAGTCTGGTCCATCAGAGGAGGGGAAAGCGTCACCAGGGCTTAGGGGCAAGGGGTGCAGGCAGGGAGGAGCAGCCTGCGGCCGTTGGGCGCGGGGCGGTTGCATCCCGAGATGCACTGGGCAGTCTGGCGTGCGGCGAAACGTGCGTTTCCACTAAGGTGCGTTTATCCAGGTGTCTTCTGGTTGTGGCACAGTGTGGTTGGTGCTACTGGTCAGTCTTCATTTGCTGGGCTTTTTGTTACAGGGCTTTCAACACTAGCGTGACCCAGCCGACAGCTTCTTCTGGGCTCCTCTCAAGCCTTCCAGCTGTGGTGCCGTGGTGGGAGTCAACCGACCTATAAAGCAGACCGGAGACCCAGTGCATCGAGCGGTGGCTGGTYGGGTGGCGCATGGGACGGCGTGAGCACGGCTTGGGGGCCGAGCCACCCGACTGGCGCTCAGGAGATTTGCTTTCGCTTCTCTCCTGACGGTTTCTGTGCAAACTTAAGGAGGTTTGTGGAAAGCGGCTTTGCTGTTTAGGAATCTGGCTCTCCCTGGTGGCAATGGGATTGGCAGCTTTGGCACTGGTCTGGCTGGGCTGTAGTTCCCGTTTGAAATGCGGGGATATCAGATGCTTCCGTGCTTATCTCTAGGCTTTCTGGATTTCGGCTCTGGTCGACGGGGCTGTTCTTTACCGCACGTGCGTTACAGCTGTTGTGCCGGGCCGTTGGGCCCTCTGCGTCTGCTGCAGGGGGAATAGGAATGACAATATGGCCCACGAGAGTGTGATGCYCTTCTGGGGAGGGCAAATGGGACCTCCTTGCTCATCAGTCTGTTCYCTCTTTCAGTCACAATTGCTGACTTCAGTGCCCAAAATAACTTTTTTTAAAGTATTTTTTGCAACAAAGACCGATTTGGAAAATTCCATCGGGTTTACCTGTGGGACTCAGGAGAAGGCCGGAGGGGTGTCAACGAGGGCAAAACTTGGCCTCCAGAGCACGCCTCCAGAGCAGTGCCGGGCTCCCGGAGCCGGTGGCGCTCGGCAGGCAGGTTCCCCYGGGGAAAGCAGTCGCCCCCAGGAGCTGAGCGTGCCCGACACCGAGATGGCTGCGATGAGCTTGCTGCGTGTGTAACTCCGCTTTAGGGGGTTGTTCCTCTGCTTCGCCGAGTTGAACCTAGCTTTAAGATAGTGGTGTGACGCGCGCTGAGGTCGCGAGGAAAGACTCCCGCGAGCTTCGGTGGGCTTTGGGTGGTGCTGCAGGGCGGTAAGCACCCAGCTCCAAATGGCTTAATCCCAAACTTGGTGCGTAGATATGGCTTTAAGTTCTCCTGTAAATTATGATCGTTCGGGACTATACAGCTCTTAAACAGGTACACTTATGCTCTTTTTTCCGGTCCAGCTTCTGTCTCCATCATCTCTGTATTATTCACTTTCCTTTTAACTGGGAATACCACACTCGGTGAATTCTGTTGACGCCTCGGGGGTAAGGACTCTTTGAAGCTGTTCTGTTTTGGGGTTTGACCTCCTGAACATATCCCAGGCAAGTCTTTTGCAATTAACACTCATCTAATTTGTTACTCTCAAAAAAAAAAAAAAAAAAATTGCAGAAGATGGTTTAGAAATAAGGCAATCCTGAACAGATGTATCGGAGTTGTAGTAGCACACGAGTCACTCGTTTTCCCCTTCCTCCACATCCTCCAGTAATTTTATTTCCCCTGTGCACTGGCAACAAATTGGAGATTGGTGTTAGAGGCACAAATTAAAAATACATCAACCAACATAAGAATGACACTGTGACATTTGCAAAATGAAACACATTATCACTCAACTATTTATTTGTTGCTGGGTTAAACAAAATTTGTATTTAAATTAATACAGCACGAGCAACTAAATGTAATTTCTTTGCTCTGTTTGTATTAAAAAAATTATGTTTGATTTTAAAGAATTGTATGCGTTTATTCTGGGGGGAGGAAGAGGAATCGTCTGATTCATTGCTAAGGTTTCTCGAGAGAGATCTTAACACATGCCGAAGTGTTGTTAACGGGTTGTACCACAGTTTGTGATGCACAGAATAGTTAAAAATAGGTTAAACCTCACATGAAACAAGTTTTGGCAGGGAGTGGGGATAGGGGGAAGGGGAGAGTTAGTGCTCGTTTGCGTGTGATGGTTAAGCATCGACTAGCAAAAAATACCAAGCTTTGGAGGTGAACACTGTGAACATTTTACTATGCCAAAGTCTTTACGGATCCTCTTCCTCTAGGTGAGGTTATATCCTTTATAGCAACATTTGGTAGTTGCTTTAAATTATTAAAGGCATTTCATAGGGTTGTAGCTCTTTGAGCAGAGTTTGCAAAGAGGGCCCCTGCCTGTATTCTTAAGGTAGGTTAATGATGACTTTCCTGGCGCGATGTGTCCAGGACACTGAGGTTAATAAAACCCGTAGCTCTTCTTCATGACTATCATGGGATGTTTAATGTTCGGGAGTGTGCAAGACCTCAGCTTAATGTTCCGTATGAAGAATAGTGCTGCCAAGCGCTCATCATCCCCAGTGCCGGCGCAGGACATTATAGGTGCGAGGAATGGGCCCAGCGCACGCGGGGAGAGTTCAAGTACCTGCGAATAGGGGAGTACTTCCCCCCGCACGGAGAGCGAGTACCTGGAGACAGCCGCCGGCTGGGCAGGCCGGCTTAGCCGCGCTGCCGGCACGCGGCTCCCYGGCGGGTCGGCTCCGACGGCCGCTGCCCGAGCCGCATCCGAGGCACGTTTCGCATGGCAGAGAGGCAAGTTGAAATCTCAGTGTAACTTGGCTGATGATTCAATCCCACTTGGCTTGATTAAAGCGTTTGTTTGATATGATCTCTTTATTTTCCTCTTTCCTCCTTCACTGCCGCTCCCATTGGAGACTGGGAAGGAATTCTTTTGGGAGCTGGGGAATGGGGGTTAAAGAGTAGTATGTGAGGGAAGCGTTTGCGCTTGTGAAAACTATCTCCGAGACAAAGAAAGAAAGAAGGTGGCTGTTGGGAGAGTTAACTTCTCCCTTCCTCTTTCCCCTCCCTCCAAAAAAACCTTGAGACTTTAAAATAGTTCGGCATTGTTCTGGGACTTAGCGGGCTTTTCTAGCTGTGAATATTGCAGCAAATACCACAGCAATGACAGTATAGCGCTGTCTGTATTCTCTCTGTGCGCTGGCTGGACAGGGATTTTTCATTTCATGCATCATTTACAGCCCTCTGCATTGATCTACAAAGTCGGTGCGTCGTGCTAACACAAAGGAAAAGAAGAAAGGGAAGAGAGAGGCCTGAATGACAAAGTTCGGATCTGAARTCGCGTCTCGACTCAAACTTCCCCAAAGCATTGGCTGTGCCTTGCAGTTTGCCTCGTGGTATGGGGAGAAGGGCAGTCYAAATAGCTCAGATCCGCACCTGATCTTTTCAAAGTTCTCCATCCCCTTAAACTTCAGGAAAAATCGGAATSCGGGTTGTGTCGTGAAAGGGAGAGGTCAGCCTCCTGGGCTTCGGTTTTTCGGTGGCGAGCAGGTCGCGGGGCTTACCTGTCTGCTGGGAAACGCCTGCCTTCCCCAAGTGTGACGTCTGCTTTTCCTGGGAGCTAAGACATGAGAGTATTTCGGGGCACTGTCAAGGGTTTTTTGCTAATTTATAGCACGCGGTGTGGCTGGCTAGCTAGGYGTGCCAGGCTACAGCGCCGGGGCTGCGTGCTCTCTCTGTAGCGGCACTCCCGGCAGGAATAAAGCTGCCAACGGCGAGAACGGCTCCCCGAGAGCCAAGGAAGCGYGTGGGTCTAGGGCAGGAGCAGCGTCGCGCAAGGGGAAATGCCGATCAGCCAGAAGAAATTCCATCTGTTTCGTTCAAATGCTGCTTACAGCAGAGCCTTCTTTTCTTTAAAACAAGTTACAGATTCTTTTAAAAAGAAAGAAAAGGGGGGGAAGGGAAATTAGGTTTGCTTGTCCCATCTAGGAGCTTTTATAGGAGAGGAAGCACAAACTGCAGGAGAACTGGGGGGTTTTTTGGTTGTCTTTTCCAGGTCTATTTGGTACCACAATCAGCTCTTTTGGCAGGGTTCTAAGTTTACCAAAACAGTCCTTTTTTTTTTTTTTAACTTAAAAAAGTAGAGTTTTGTGATGTTAATTAAAAAAAACCAAAAAACAAAAAAACCTCTGTCTAGGCATGTTTCATACACATGCAATTTTGCTTTATCACAGTAACAAGCTCCCTAATCTCTCTCATCTGCTCTAATGAATGACTAGTATAATCTTGTCGTGTCGGTTCTCCGTACCTCGCCGCTCAGCAAAGCCTCATTTCCCTTGCCAGTCGCCGAGGGCTGTTAGTCAGCAGCAAAGCTCCCTGGCAGAATCGGCCTCAGCACCAAGGGGGAAGGAGTCAGTCTGGAGTCGCCCCTCCGGCTCCGCTCCGGAGGCTGCGCGAGACCTGGGCTCACAGCCGGGCTGCCCGGGGCGGCCGCGCTGATGCTGCCTGCAGAGGAGCTGCCTGCAGAGGAGCTGCCGGCGTCCCGCGGGGCGGCCGTCAGCGTGGACGGCCCGAGCGACCCGCGGCGGCTGCAAAGCTGCTGCGGCCAGGGGCTCTGCAAGGCGCAGTGGGCAGGAGGAGCTGGTTTGGCAGGAGAAGCTGGTTTTGGATGCTGCAGGTAGAAGAGGCATATGAAGCGTTTTGGCTTCTGGGCCATGTAATTCCCGATTAAAAGGGATCTTGTGTTTACAGCACGAGAGAAAACTGGAGAGGGGTTATGAGCTACAGCAAAGGCGAGTCCAGGTACCCCCGTTGGCAGAGCAGGCAGGAGGAGGAAACCGCCACTGGTATTTCGGTGGGGGAACATTAGCAGAAAGACCAAGGGGAAGGAGCACGAGGCTGAGCCCGCTTTATGATGTTGCCCGGTACCCGAGGGGTTTCTAATGGCGATTCAGAGCCATGCAAGTGTTGTTTCTGTGCTGGCAGACGTAGGCACCCCGGGAGGATCTGGAGAACCTGGGAAACACTGACTTCTCCTCACATGCTCCGCGCATCCCACGAGCCCACAAGCACGCTTGYGAGTGCCAGTTGTCAAGAGTCCAAACCTCCAAGAAACAACTCTCTCYGCCTAGGACCGCTCCCTCGTCTCCAGGGGAAGGCATTCGGCAACACTTGCACCATTGGTTATATATAGAAACAAGGAAGAAACCAGCTTAAATGTCCTCTAAAGGCAAATCCTGATGTTTATATGAGAAAGCTGCCCATTGTGTCAGGAGAATGACTTGGTGGCCCGGAAGATCCCCTTGCCTTTGCCTCCCGCTTCAGTACTAGAYAGCCTAATGCATCCTGTACACACTCCAGCATTATAGAGAAGACGGCTTGCTAATACTGAGCCTGGGAGGATGCCAAAGGTGTCTCCAAAGCAGGTCCTARCACTTGGTGACAGCAGGTTATGTGGTGCCACACCAGAGCCGGTYGCCCTGATCCAATCACCTGGTGTCCGCAACGTCGTGGCAGGCAGGTCAGATGTAGTCCTCGTCTGCCCGTGTCCCAACAACATGCGTGCCCCCGAGAAAGGAGGCTGCAGCACATGGGAGGGAGCTGCACGCTCTCGCTGGGGACCTCAGTCTGTCCCGGCTGCCCAGGCAGGACGCACTGTGGTGGTGCTCCTGTCAGCGCCCCTACGTCGTCTCCAAGGTGGCCCTCGCCTTCTGGGTTAGCAGAGGTGACATTGCACACAGATGTCCAGTCCTGTTAGATCACCTTTAAAAAATGCATTTGTTTCTAATCTGAATATACGGGCCTCGCTGGTGTGTTAAGCTTTTCTGTGTCGAGTATCAAAGTGCCCCACTTAGGTACTTCTCAATTGTAATCGCATTACCTCATAACCTCTAGGCTAAATTGCTAAAACCAGGTTTTCAAGTCTGCAGATCTATCTTTGATCTCTTTGTTTAGGGTGTCTGTGAAAGGGTAGCTGATGCCAGAGGTAATTGGTGTTTAGTGTTGTGGTAGTAAGAACGAATGGAGACAATCCCGTAGTCCTTACTGCCTCCCCAGATTGCTGTTGGTTACAATCACTTCAGAGCCAATATCAGGTTATGTCAATCATTACTGCATGAAATAGGCCCTTGACACAGAGGATTCCTATTCAATAGCTTTCTATATCATGATTGATTTCAAGAGTTASTATAAAAATGTATCAGAAGGTTCAGGTGATCCACCAAACCTTAGCTATTCTGATCTTGCTTCCTTCCAATCTGATGAAGATAAATTTTCTGGCATTCACCTCTTCCTTCATGTGCCTTTAGTGTTTCCATTTGTGGTACAACTGTAATTGCTTCTTCCATTTGCCACTACTTTGAATATGATCTCACTCTGGGTGAGTGAGTATTCAACCAAACATTACAAGGTTTAGTAGATCTGGAATGTCAGAAGCTAAGCTACCTCGGAACCATCACCCCAGGGACCTCTTTTGCCAGGCATTTTTCTCTTTCTCGCATCTCTGAGTGATGCAAGGCCAAAAGTGATTTAGGGGGCTGTCTTGTTCTTAAGCATAATGTCATCAGTGTAAGTTGTCTTTTCCAAAATACCTGGGCAGTGAGAAGTCAAAGTTTCCTTGAAAAGGTTGCAAGTTGAAAATGAAAGGATTTATGACCTAGGAGACCAGTGTAGAAGTTAGAATGGGACTACTGGAGAGCAAGGACAGGCTTTAGAGCTGGGGAGTGTAGGCGACTCTTTTTTTTTTTTTTTTCTCTCTTTTATTTTATCTTTAATCAAGTTAGCATCAACAATGCTAACAAGAATTAATTATCAAACTTGATAATTAAGATGAGCAATTGTTCCTCAGAACAGTGATCAGCTTCTTGAAATCCACTAAGAGGTTTCCTGTGACTTTTTACGCAGTTCCTCAGGCCCCTCTTGGGGTCACCTGGCCTTCTATGTACCCTAGATGAAATGGGAACACTTGCAAATAAATTGAGCCATTGTTTGTCTTTTCAGATATCAAATTAGTTCCTAGTTTAAAATACCGTGCTCTTTAAACATATTGGTTGATTATATTTCTTTTAAAACAGTATTTCCACCTCTGAGTGACATAGACATGTCACCATGAAAAACCATAAAAAAGTTCAGTTCTTATCTGCTGTAATCTAATAAGCCATCAGTGTGCAAAAAAAAAAAAGAGGTCAGCCAAATGCGGCTCCTTTCAGCTTAAAATTCTGAAAATGACTCACTCCTTATTTAGTCTTATAATGAGCTCCCGCCCACTTAGGGCAAGCTTCTAATTTCAGTTGCTCTGGCRTAAATCCAGAGGGCTTCCGTTGAAGTGGATGAAGCTCCTGTCAATTCACATAGCTGTAAATGAGATGAGACCCTGGCCTTGGGCACTCGCTACTGGCCATGGCCAGACAGGGCCTCCTGCTTGGCGAGAGGAGGCCTTTTCGATGCAAACCGAATAGAAAGATGAGTTCAGCCGTGCATCACCGCTCTTGAATGCCGGGTGTGAAGTTTCTGAGAATGCCGTTGGTGTCTGAGTAGCATCATTTTCGTATCTCCCTACGTATTACTCTACCAATCAGCTTAGTTCTCTACTTTTATTTGTTCTCTCAAGGCCCAGGTTCCTCTTGGGACAAAAGTACCAACTTCTTTCAAACGTAAGTGTGAACAACGCAAGTTCTCAAAGATTTCTGGTTCAATGTGATTTATGGAGAGATGTCAGTGGCTAGCTGAAAAGGTACTGGTTAAGTAATCCAGACCCTTCTAACGTGGCTTATCTCCTAAGAGAAATCAAATTTAAGATGTTGGGGTTTTTTTTTTTTAATTAGTTTTGCTAACAGCCCTGTTCTATTCCTCCATTTCACTTGCCTGCCTTCCCCCATCGCTGCTTTTGAGCAGAAACCAACAGTGTTTGTCACGAGTCTGAAAAATAGTGCAGTAACAYGATGCACAGTGACGCTGGAGAAATTGGACACTAAGAAACTTCTTGAAAGTTTGTGGCAGGCTGCTAAGGCTTGGTGACATGTGGCTACCTGTGTCATTTGGTAGTAGTAGTAAGATCTGTAGTAAGAGGGTGTCTGACTTGCTGAGAGGAGATCAAGAGTTGTGTCCTTCATACCTGAGTGTAGTGTCCTTCATACCCTAGTGAGAAACACCGAGACAGGACAGCAGCAGGACGTGGCCAGGCCAGGCCTGGGCTGATCTTGTGTGTCCCAACTTGCAATAGGAAGGATCAACAGGAGAAACTGCTGTTTCCCAGATCAGAATTTGGCCAAAATGTTTGTGTTAAGCAACCATGTGCTTGGAGAGAGCAAAACAGGAAAAAGGCACCAAACCCGAAACCTCTCGCAGTCGCAAGCGGTCAGGATGTCAGTTCTGTATCCACAAGATGACACCTTACAAAGCGTGATGTTGATACGCTGTTTTCGGTATTGACTCAAAAGGAAGACTACCACCTACTCGGTCAAAGCATCTCTTTCTGGGCTCCTGCCTCGGTGCGCACCGCGCTTACCCCACTTAACAAGCCAACGCATGGTGCACRGAGGCAGTGCTGCAGGACGTACGTGAATCTTGGATGCCTCTTTATTTAATGCTGAGGTTTTCCCTCTTGGGAAAGTATGGTAGAGGTTATTTCCAGCAGTATGGCTTAGGGAGACTCTATCTGCGAGGCTGTCTATAAATGCACAAGATGAGAGTTCAGGAACTGAAGAGCTGAGGCTGTTGAAACCTGTTGTGACTTATTTAATATAATTCCTAGAAATTATTCTCAACGCATGTTGTGTAATCGTTTCACAGAAGGGCTTTTTCTAATCACTTGTCAGGAGTAGGATTCAGACTGAAGTCAGAGTTTTSACTAAGCAGAACAACTCAAATATTTTCAATACTCCTCCATTAAATTCTGTACATTTTCATGGTGTATTTTTTTTTAATTCATTCTTTTTCTGGACTGCACAGTAGATTGGAGACGTATTTTAAACACAGAGCCAGATTGCTGGTAAAACCTTTGTTCTAGGCGGATCCACAGCAGTCCGGATCCGCCTTGGAGAGTGCAGAGACCAGGGCGTGACCACGTGGAAAGCTTTACCGAGAAATGCTGTGTGTCGGCAGGCTGAAGGCCGCGTCTTCAGTTTCCCGCTTTACGCAGGAGAGGTGGATGCCTCCGTGCTCCTGAGGACGTAGGCTGTTTGCCTCTGGAATTCAGCTGGAAGAAGAAAAGACTTCCAAAACAACTATAAGTTTCAGGGTTTGATTTATTATATCCTCCCACTGCACAAAATAGGYTTGTAACATTGATGCAGAGTTTCAGAGGATGTTACTCACTGCTGAGTTTCGGTTTCGGACATGAACTGCTTTCACATGTGTTCATTTTGTTTGCCTTTTAAGCTCCTTTCCCCCTTCCTGTGAGCATTGAATCGGTACAGTCTTGGAAAAAAAAATCACAAGCTGCTACAGCTACGAGAGCTCCTGCATGTGGCACCAAAGCCACAAGTCGGAAGTTTCACCGTGGCATCGCTGGTGATGTATCTTAAAGATTGTACCTGCATACCCTGGAATAGCACCTCTGAGCTAAGAAGCGGTCCGTTCGCGCGGCAGATGTGAGCGAAGCTTTTTCAGATCCCATGTTCCCCACTCCTTGTATGGCACTGAGTGCTAAAATACTCCTGTAAACACTTATTTTTTTTCTCCAAAAGTCTCTCCCCCTCCCCCCCAATAAAATAGCCCTGATCAAAGCTGCCATAATATTGATAGTAGCAGTTTTACTCATAACCTGTTTTTACTATAGATAGTATTTTCAGCGAGCTGAACGCTGGTTTCCTACAAGGTATGAGGAGAAGGGAGCAGAGGGGTTCCCCAGCTGTTCGGGATGGCTCAAGTCGCCCTTAGTCCGTGCTCACTGCTGTGCTGTCGGTCCCYGTGCCAGCAAGCCGACCTCAGTCCCATCGCCTAGTCCGGCCGGGTGAGCTGCCTTTCCCGGAGAAGCCCTGCTTGAGGGCCCGGCCAACACGACGGCTGCAGGAGATTTAACAAGTGCTGGTCTCAAGGGCTGTGTTCAGAAACTTTGCTCTTTCTTAATCGATTATAATTAGATATGGACTGGACTGGAAATTCCCACCATCCACTTTGAACCTTGCGCCCCTAGAAAAGGACCGTGACTTTGGGGTGACTCTCGTCACTAATCGCCATTGAGTTTTCAGCTTTAAAGCGTTCATCCCCCATCCCGCTGAAAGGTCCTCCTTTAAGGTGATTTAGTTCTTGTTCCTTTAGCTTAGTCCAAGCGGCGTTTAAACGCAACTGCAAGTCCCGCTCGGTTTTCTGGCGGCCTTAGCAAGGCGCTGCTGGCACACTGCCAGCGCAATCCGGGTCCGGAGCGCTGCAGCTACTGCCAGCAYGGAGTCTTGCTGAAGCTGAAGTTAGAAACACCAGTGTGTATATGGTGCGGATCTAAAACAAAGGACAGAAAGTTTTTTTTTAAAAAAAAAAAAAAAGGCAAAAACCCCTACTTCTTTTAAATTGAAACTTTCCACATAGTTGATCTTTTTGCAAATAACGATCTGAAATGACATGCCCGCTCTCCAAATCTAATTACTAATCGGTTAGTCGACCACTCGCTGCCTGGCACGTTGCTCTGACCATCTGAAAGCCTTCTGGCGTGATTTCCACCGCTCAGGGYAGGCGCTTCTCCGCGTACGACCTGGCTGCACGATGTCATCGCTCCGCGTCACGGGGGCGAGCGCCGAGCCGCCGCTCTCCCGCGGGGAGGATTCCCCTGGAGCTCCCGCGCCCTGGGTCGCGGCCGTGGGGAAGCGGGCGGCACGTGGCCGCCGATGAAGGTGGGGGATCCCCGTGCGAACAAGCCGGGGGCCCGCGGCGCCGGGCAGCACAGCCCCGGCCTCGCGAGCGCGGCGGCAGGCGCAGCCCCGCGGTCCGCTCTGATCCCGAACGGCGTTGCAAGCCCCTTATCAGATTTTAATACAAAAACACGAGCAATTAATTTCTGCGTCCTTATCTTATCTTGCTGATCTTACAAGCCCTTTCGAAGTTTGGTTTCTCGTTTCCAGCTCCCGCGTACAGGCGGTAACGCTGTTATAGTTCAGAAATCTATAATTCAAACTTCCAGACTGAATGCGCTTCCCATGCAGGTCTTTTCATAATTGGTTTTCAGGCTGGTCTGTTCTGTGATGTGTAATTGTTAGCCGTTGTAAAAAGATAACTCACATTTTTAAAAGCCTAACGCTTGCTCTGTGCAGATAAAAACTGTGACAAATTATGTTCCAAAATATCATAAAAGTAGAGAGACATGTTAATAACCAAAGGTGAAGTTTCATTTGGAGGTCAGCGGGAGCTATTAAAGTGGTCAGTAATTCCAGGGTTTGCCAGTAGTGATTTGGCCATATCACTTATCTGCTCTGGTCCATGCTTAAGCATCTCCCTCAGTGAAAAAATAATCCACTGAGAGTAATACAGGAGGTCAGAGGTAACTATGGAGAAAAAGCAATATTGTCAAAATAAAGCAGGCTTTCAAGTACAGACATTCAAATTCCCAGTCCATTAAAATATTTTGACTTTGACAATTTTACCATAGTCTTTGGACATGTTATTTAAAATATTGCCTTTCATTATGTTCAGATTTAAAAGAAAGAAAAGATCAAATAGATCATGTTAAAAAAGGTGCAAGTTAAAGCATGGCATTTCCCGTTGTCACATGAACATCTGGCAATGAAAGTTTTTAGTCCCAGAATTTCAGGGACACCAAAATGGGGCCAAACAATAAACCTGGATATAATGTGAATTCTGCAGAGCAGGAGCTAGAATTCCAAAGCACCGCTGCTCCCAGCGGGCTGGGGGATGCCCTTCTTCCCAGCAATCGTGCTTGGTGGTGCGGAAAAGAAAGGAAGAGCCCAGATTCCTGCCTTTTTGAACTAAAATCCACCTGTAGGTGATAGGTAAATTCATAGTCTTGGTGATTTGTGCATGAGGTTCCCCACTGGCTTCAAAAGGAGTAGCACGTTTTGGGGGGGAGGGGGGAATCCCTCCCAGGCTGGGATTTGGGAAAGGTGCTTTCTGGAAACTGGGGAGAGCCGCATCCTGGCCGCATCTCCACTGCCGTCTGTCCAGCTGGGGTTGTCGCTCCAAGGAGTGACCCGAGACGCGGGGAAACGCCGCGGAGGAGGAGGAGGAGGAGGAGGAGGAGGAGGAGGAGGAGATGTTTCCTCTTTCCTCTGGCTGTCCTGCCCCCTCGGGCCGCAGCAGTGGGTCTGGGTGGCCTCGCGCTGTTCACGTACGCACCCGGCGTGGCGAAGCCCGGCCCAAGCTGCAATACAAACCACTAATGGCAATCGCTCGTTAATTGCTGTTATGGGTCAAGTTTGAGTAATTACTGTTAATTTTTAGTTTACGCTTTAGTCCACACCTTTGCTGTTTTATTATATTCCTGACAGTATTTATATATGTCTAAAAATGTCATCATCTTTAATTATGCATTTAATTAAAATAGTGTTGATTATTGTGAGCAAGCTTCTTCCACCAACATTTTTGGACACTGAACAGTTGCTCTGCAAGATGTATGCAATCTGCATTTTTGCTTGTACAGTACAAAGTTTTTGTTTACCTTTTCTTTTTTTCATATTTGTTGAGGTATATTCTAGTATATTTTAGTATATTCTGTGGAGAAGTGTATTTTAGCACACTCCATTCACAAAAAAAAAAAATTCCTGTGGTTAAATGATGCTTTGATACATCTTAAAGAGCAAGTGTTTATAAGCATTTATAAAATATATGGTTCTCTACCTCAAGGCTCAGAATAGTTCTGGTAAATATGGATGATATCAGGATAATTTACATGGTCAAAACATGTTCTCTTATTTATATGTGAGACTGCAGTGGCTCCATGCCAAAGGCATATTCAATGTATTTATTAAAAAAAAAAAAAAAGTTTGCAAAGCTGAGTTTATAGCCCAGCAAGGAAACATGTAGCGAGGCATGTAATGAAAATGTCCTGTTTATTTCTGTGCCATTTCAAATGCTGTCATTTTCTAATACTTGAGGCAAGTCAGTAATAATATTGATTCACACCTGTTTAGTAATGTTGCTTTTGCAATGAGATCCAGCAGAACGGAAACCACACATCTGAATTCACCTGAAATTTATACCTATTTGAAATTGGACACGTCTCTCGTTGAGACAGACGTTGCCCAGGTATTATCACTTGTACCCACCTAACCCATACCAGGATCACGTACGATATGCATATGTTGCAGACCTCAGCTGTGTGTCATACATGGCACATAGCAGGTATAAACGCAGGCAGCACAAAATCCCTGGGCTACCAAGTATAAAACTCGTAAGCTTTGAGCTATGCGGTGCACTTTTCCAGTTTCTGCAAAGAGGAGAATAAAGGTAGAGTGGAAGGGGAGAAACCATGGATTTTTCTGCAGCTCTTTGAGGGCTCCATTTGTCTTTGCTCAGCAGATGCAGGAGGCCTGTTTGCCTTTGGGGAGGAGGAATACAAGACAAGGGCTGTAAACAAGGACGGGAGCAGCCCCTTGGCCAGGCCCTTTGCAAAAAGAAAGGACGGATCTGCGCTGCAATGCGCGCACGAGGGACTCCAAACCACACCTTCGCACCAGCACCCAAACGTTCAGGGGATTGTTAGGCAGCCAGTGTTGAAGCTGTACAAGCCRTACGCTGACTCTGAGAAGGAGACCTTGCAGGCTCGCCAGAGAAGGCTTTCTCCTTAGTTTCCAGCTACTTCCCCTTTTGGTGATTGCTAGGAAAACCAAAAAAGAGCAGCCCCGTTGCAACGTTTTAGCTGCTACCTTCTGACCCAGCCCCCAGTCAAACTAATAAAGGTGTCCCGTGACTCGACAAACTCCTCGGACGGCTTTGAATCTGCTTGGTGTCTGAATGGTGAAGAACTCGGGGAAATGTTTCCTCCTGAATGGATCCAACAGCCGTTCACCTGACTTTGAAGTCAAAGCAATATATTAAAATAAAAAAAAAGAGAATAACAAGTGCAGCTAGAGAATAGTGTTTTAAATTATTTCCTTTATTTTTTCACTTACAGCTCCTTTGTGGGTTTTTTTTTCCTATTCTGATTTTCTTTTTTTCTTTTCTTCTGTCCCTTTGCAAGAGGGTTCCTGAGATAGGATTCTCAGTAACACCCACTGGTGGCAGTAATGGCAGTTTTATGACTTCTCTTAGCTAACCATTATCAAGCAACTCGGCACACCAAGTGCAAGGCACAATATTGCTTTAACACCCCTCTGATTTCCTTCCTCCCAGGGGGCAAATGCTCTGCAGAGAAACCTCCACACTACTGACCACAATTGCTGTAATTTGTTAGTCTAATGGGAAAAAGTACACAGCCTTTTGAAACTGGAAGTATAAAATAATATTGTGCGATACTTTATATAAATGGTGCTTGTGCTTAGAAGTGCCTCTGGTTCAGTTTAGCTCTTCCCTTTGAGAGCCATGATAATCTGGATTAACTCTCCCTTGTTTAAAAAAAAAAGGCATTTATTAATAAATTATGCATCTTTGGTTAGTTGTTGCCTTAAAAAGAAATTAAAACACTTTTAAGAAGTGTGCTATAGGAGAAACAGAGGTTTCCAGGCTCTGGAATGATTTAGGAACTAAATCTGAGCTAATCTAGAGATAAGCACGTGAGCATCAGCAATGCTTGGGTTCGAACTGCCCAGGCAAAGGGAAGGTTGGCTTTTTACATCATTTATCCCCCCTGCCCGGAGAAGGGCAATAATCCCTGGTGTGGAGCTGCCGGATGGTGCCTGGTCGTGGCTCCGCCGGGTCGCGGAGGGACGCGGCGCCGGGGGTGTCCCAGCCCTCCGCAGCGCCGGAGCTCGGCGCCTGCAGGCGTCCGCCCCCGCTCTGCGTTTCGAAGGCGAGCGTTTCGGTTCGCGAGGTCGGAGGCCGGCGCGCCGCGGGAGAGGAGCGAGCCCTGCGCATCCTCTCGTGGCTGCGCGCCCTGAGTCATGTCGAACTAGGCCCGTGGACGCCTGGCGCGTGCCCTGGCGCTGCGATCTGCGTGATGAATTTTCGTTTTCGTCAGCTGCTTTCACGTAATCYTCTCTGTGGTTTGTGCCGGCAGCTCCTCGCGGCCCGGGCGGCGCCCCGCTACCCTGCCCGGGGAAGGGAGTCCCCGGGGCCGTCTCCACGGCCGTACTCGGGCTTTGAGCTCTTCTGATTTCCCTGGTTAGCAGGGCAGGTCGTTCAGCTGCACGGATGCGTCCCTGAAGACATCCGTGGTTTGCTGGTTCGGTATTTGGTGGCCTTTTCTCTGGGGCTCTCTGGTTTGCGCCTGGGAAGCAGCGTTAAGGCGGCAGAAGCGCTGCAGGTGTGAAAAGCGGGTGTGAAAGGCTCGCTGCGGGCTTGCTGGGGTCTAGCGATCCGGCCGGCCGGCCTGCAAGCGCCTCGTTTGCTGGTAACCTCATGGAGACCGGAGCGCAAAACGGGCGCCGTGCTCGGCCGACCTCGGCGTTCGGCTGCCTCGCTGCAGCGCGCCGCCGCGGCCCTCGGGAGCGGAGATGCGGCGAGGGCCGGGCTCGCGCGCTCCTGGGGCGAGGCGACGTGCCAAGGCGCGCCTGGATCCCAGGCTCTGCCGGAGTCATCCCAGCCRGACAGTATGGCACATGTGTGTGCTATTAAGCAGAAATTAGAAAAATCAGTAGAGCGTAAGACAACTCCTGGTTTGGAAAGCTCTTAGCTGAAGGGTGGCGCAGGCATAGCTCAGTTACTCCTTGTAGCGTTAGTCATGTGCTAATCGTTCCTCCCCGAATTGGTGCAAATCATTAACACGCTCCAAATACTCCCCTAAACTTTCCTTTTTGAGGTGTAATTCCTTAGCATCCTCTGCATAAATAGTCGTTTCATGAAAACAGCAAAACGGATCCCTTCGAGCCAGGGCGCTTGCTCCTGGTGGGGGTGTGCACCGCTGGTCCCAGGGAGCTCCGGAGGACGGAGCCCGTCTCTGCCCCCGCGTGCTGGGGCAGCAGGCAGCCCTGCAGTTCGGATGCCTTGCTGCATCCAAATATATATATATGTGTGTGTGTGTGTATGTATATATATAAATAAAAAAATAAAATCAATCTTTCCCTATAGCTGATCAATATTAATAACAAAGCTGAGGGGCTGGACAGGATATACGTTTTATTATGAGAGGGGAAAACGAGAGAAATAAAATCTGGTCCAAATACCTCTGTCTACTAATCAGACAATAAGAACTAAACTTTAATAGCTGCAGAACGATCACAGGGCTGTCGTAACTGCCTACAGTTGTTCGACCAGGAATATCAGTTTTGCATGTTGTGAGTTATTGGAAAATATCTCTGCTAATAAATGCTTTGATGGGAGATGTACTTAATAAGCTCTAAAATGAGTGGAAGGAGTGGGGGAGCTAGCAAGTAATGCTGCAGAAGATGGCTGAAAGATAGATTATAAGGTGTCATGCAATACTTGGCGCCTTTCACTGGAAAACACCTAACTGAGCCAAACGTGAATTAACCTAGCAAGTTGCAAGCTCTTTGCAACTTTCGAAGCTTAGTTCGGGTTCAGGTGTTTCAAAGTTCAAACACAGCTTACCCACTTCGTGCTTGAATAACAAGCTGACTAGAAAGGTATTTCCTCTACGGCAGACGACTCCTGTGCTGTGATTGTGGGATTTCTCAGGCCGGGCAAGAGAGGATGAAGAGAGTGAATCTTGCAGTGGTTCCTGCCAGCAACTTATTCATCTCCAGCCTCTTGTGGAGGAGTGGTCGCAGGAGTGAAAAAAGGCCCTCCTGCTACTTTGAGACCATAAACCTCGGTGTAAATTAAGAGCTTAAATAGTTGCATTCAAATCTGAAAGTAATACAGAAGGGGGGAAAAAAATCAGATCCCTTTCTTAGAAACCCGTGTTACTAGGACATTCCGTTTCCAGTTCTTCCCTCTCAAGAGTTCATTTCTCTCACATGATATTTACCCACTGTAACCTCCAAATCGCAAACGCACTTATCTCTGCTTTATATCAGCCTTAAGGATTAGGAGTATGGATCTGTTTTCCAGACTGACCGTCTGACTTACTGACCTTAGCTCGTTCTCTCGCGGAGAGGCACGTGACGTGCCTCTTGTCAAAACCGCAATTAGTCAAAACCCTTTACAGGAAATATGAGCCCAATAAGGAGGGATAAAATAGGAAATCACATGGTTCATACATAACCTGTACGTAGCGCAAAGGTATGCCAATCCTTTCTGCTGTCGATTGTCGGCTACAACTAGGTCAATGAAGAGAGTCATCAGCAGAATGAGCCTTTATATGGCATTTTTCATCTTCAAGAGAGTTTCAAGCCATTAAAAATTAATCTTCAGCCCAGGCTTGAAGAAAAGAAATATTGTTGTCCGAAATGTGTGTAAATGGTCTCTTTGCTTGCAAAGTGCCTCGTGCCCTCCTGCAGCCGCAGTCTGCTGCCTCCCTGCCTCCGTTAGCTACACCTGATGTGCTGGCGCATCTTCCTGAGCTCCTACTTAGGGTCTCTTTCTTGGAATTTTGACTAGTGTACAAGGCCCAAGAACAGGAATTACGTGCTAAATGGCTCTGGAGCGTAACATTTTCCAGCGTGTGTCTCATACTCTAGGAGGCAATGGGGGTTTACTGCCGCTGACCTCGGTGCCCCGAGCCGTCTGACGCGAAGCAGTAGGGCAGCCTCCATTTATCAAGCTCAGAAATGGGGTTGCAACCCAAGGCGGATGACTCCATTTAGCACATACGGTGCTGTAATTGTTTAAGATGTCACCAGGGAATCCTGGCACAGATTTGATTTTTTTTTTTTATCTACAAATACAATAAAATAATTATATGGCATTTGCTGAGACTTAGTGTTTTGACAAAAAAAAGAAAAAAAGTTAAGAGGACCACTCAGGCTAAGGAGAGGAACATATCAACACTTAAATAACAGACTTGAAACGGGCCCCTTTCTCTTTTCCTCTGAAGTCTTCCGTTGCTTCGAAGAGACTGGGTCAGTATGTCGGTGCCTCCGTGCGGGAGCGCTCGGCTGCGAAGGTGCAGCACCTACCTCCTGAGCGTCTGTTTTATCCCAGGCAGGGTCCTCAGCCGTGGCAGACCTGCCTCTGCCCCTGCGTAGAGCAGCATAATCTGCAATCACAGCACCTAAATAAATAAATAAATAAAACAGCTTGGTGAAAAATAGCTCGGTGAGGAGTGGAGCTAATGCTTTCTGTCTTCTAGTTAGTGTCTAACACAATGCAAGTTCCTACTGAAGCTTTTCTTGCAGTTGGGTATTCATAACCCCCCCCCCTCTCTCTCCCTCTCTCTAGTCTAATAATAAGTAAGTTTGCACCAAACCCTTTCATTAGGTAGGGGCACTATTAAAGTCTCCATGCTCCCTAGCCATATGCTTTCAAAATCAGAACTACTTGGTATCTCTGAGCTCTGTACTTTTCCGCTGAATTTGTTTTAATATGTCACCAAGTTCAAAATAAACAAGTGCTGGAAAGCACATATGCACATTTGTCCTTATAGGGATTCAAGCCTGAAATTTTCTCAGGTGGCAGAACTGAAAATGTAGTACATAAACCATGCAGGACTAGTTTTCTCTTTTTTAAAATATTGCTATCTAAAATTAGCTCACTTGGCTGAGAGATCTGAATGAGAGATTTTCTGGCGAGTGGTGCTGGGTGAAGGTTACTGCTGTTCCTCTGGTGTGTAGTTTGGTCTGAGACAGTCTTCTGCAAAACCGAGGTGAAATGGCAGATCCATTTGCACTGCAATGTCTCTGCAACACAGAAAATTAGGTGAGGTGTATCTGGGATGTTTCCCTTTTAACTGCATTAACATCTGGTTCTCCGACGTGGTCTGCAGGGCCAGCTGTACCTGTAAGGGACCTTGAGACCTCAGTGTGAACCGAGCCATTTTTTCCTGAATATATTTTGGGTAGAGAATGACTATGCTGTCATGCCAGTAGTTTTTCCAAATCAGCTTGCAGAGCTGTTTTAAAGCTTGTTATAATCTCTTTGAAACTCTCATCAGGAAAGATACAGTTTCAGAGGCCTGCTCTGTTCCAAATGAAAGAGTAAAATCTTTTAACTTTAATGGGAGGAAAACTGGGACATTGAGTTTGGGGCTTTTTTAAATTATTTATTTAATCAAAGCTTGATTAATGTATGTGAGTGGACTTGGGATTAAGTTCACTGTTAGGTTTGCAGAAGTTTGTCCAAAATTTGCTAGCATTGCCAGCCTTATGGCTGTCATTGACTAACCTTTGAATGGAAAGAGTGGGCAAAGGGCTGAACTCAGCATCACGTTTTACTTTGCATAATCGTAATGTGTTGCATCTCCTCTGCCTCAAATAGATGCTTTGAGGCTTTGTTGCTTCAAGTAAAAAATTAATGAAAGCAGCCAGCACTCACAAGTAACCACACGAAGGCAAACTGCCATGTGTAAGCAGTGGAGGAAAGGTGATTTCAAGAGARGGACTGACTTCAGTGCAGAGCTTCAGTACGGCTTGTCTTTATAAGCAATGGAATTGTTTCATGTCAATTATGACAAAAGATAACTGGCTAATGGACCCCTCTGCCTAAGACTCCGCTGCACTAGTGTTTGGAGCCCGTCAGTAAACGTGCAAGGTTGTGAGCATGCCTCCCTTATATTTACAAAATTAGCCTGTTGGATGTCGTGAGATTTATTGCCAGCATTCCCAGTAAAGCCCGTCCACACCAGACTTGCTGCCAGCTGTAATGTTAAATCTCGTTATCTCCCATTAGATTTTCATGATACTACTCTCAGTGCAGTAGGTCACCAGTGTCTCGGCATTTTTTTCTACCCGTCTTTCCAGCGTGATGTAATCTTTTTTAAGACTGGCAGCCCATGCAATAAAACTGTTTCAGATATCTATTAATATTTTAACATGCTTTTAAGAAAATTTGGCCTTTTGTAATTCTGGTCTCAGAACAGACACATATAATGGTTAATGATACACATTATACTCACAGCAGCTATTCTGTAGGTATGTTTCTTCTGTTTGCATTCACATTTTAACATCTATTATTAAAAAATCTTCTTTGACAGTTATTTGTTTAGATGCTGGAATGAATTAATCTGATCACCAGAAGAAAACTACTCCTTATTTCCAAAAGAAAGACTATGATTAAAACCTTGGCTTTTTTTTAAGCTCTAAGCCCAGGCTTTCATTTTGCCCTTTGATACCCAGATACAGTTCTCACTGAACTCAGCGGAGTATGGGTGCGTATCTAAGGTCCTCAAGACCATGTCAGCTCCAAATATCATGCTAGTGCCAAAAAGTGATAGGTTTTTATTAAAAGGAGGACTGCTTCACTCCTTTAATTCACTTGGAAAATCTTCTACATCTCCCTGAATAGTCCGTATATTCTTCATGGAGGGTTTTGGTTTTGGAGCCACCCCTTCTGAGCAGTGTGAAGCAACGAACGTCATAGCTGGGATGTGATATGTCAAAAGTTATCTTCCATGGTTGAGAAGCTGTAGCTATACAAAAGAGAGCTTGCAGTATGTTAATAGGAATCTCTAAATTAATCTGTATATAACATCTTGCTAACACTTAGATTTTATAGGTATCGTAAGCTCAAAGCTTTACCGGTCATTCATCCTTTATTGAGTTCATTATGGGAATGTGACATCTCAATACCAAAAATCTGCACACATAATAAGACATTTCGATGAATTAGCTGGGTGATTTGTACAATATTTCTCATTTTCACTAATCAGAAATTTAGGGTGTATTACTTCTGATGATTCCTTAGACATTCCCATACAGATAAATTAACTAACTGGCTGTTAATAAGGTTCAAGGGATTTAAAACAATATATTTCCAGTCTTTTGTGAGGTTTCTCTTAATCTACAAGCATGTATTGGACATACAGGAAGGGTGAAGATGTGCTTGCATTTATTGTTTTGGGGGGGGGGAAGAGAATACTTTTAAAATCATATATGTATTAAAATATTGGCCAAATTGTTTCAATATTCAATGCTCAGAAGAGATGAGAAAATGAACGTCCTAGCCACTAGAAATCCCACAAACACTGGTGACTTAACCAGATGTCAGGGCACACTTGGTTAATTGTACCTTGTAGGTAGTACTGCATTTGTGCAAATTACACTTGGACTGTGATTCCACCAGGTTCAAGCAGCTGGGAAGATTTCCCTGGAAACAGTCTTCTCGGAAGGATGGGAGGCTGGAGGGGACGTCCATAAATCTGTAGGAGATCTCGTCCTTCTGAACCCTTGAGTCCAACCTGCCGTAAGGAGCTCTTTGACATTGTCACACTGTTGTACGTAAAGGAGAAAATTGTGGTTGTTCTGACAACAAGCCACCATTAAGGAGCCCTTTAGATTTTTGTCAATACCATGATATTAATAGAATAAACTTTGACTCAGCAAACGTGCAGTTCAAGACCTGAACACAAACGCTGCCATTACTTCAGTGATACTTGGGTATTGTATCAATCCTCTCTTGAATGGCCTGCCACCAAAGCAGGTTGTTGAAATACAGCCAAAGTTTGAGTATTCCCTAGGTCAAGATCAAAGTATTCTAGGTTAATTCAATGTGACTAATTATATGTTATTTTCTTGTGCCAGCCCAACTGTGTGTACTAATCTTTTACAGTTTCTTAAATGCATTTGCATTATCACTGCGCAGTCTGTCCTAAAGGTGACACGCAATTCAGAGGCAGGTGAAGTGATCAGAGCAAGGTGAAATTGCTTGTCTTATTGTGGTGAAAGTGTTTACATTTAACTAAGATTAAATTGAATTAAATTTGCATTGATATTCTATGAGTGAAACAAAATAGTTAAACTCTCTGAAGGCCTCAGATGAAGGTGCTGTAAACATGCATATCCATTTGTGTGTATCCCTCTCTCACCTGCATGCACACCTACTCGCCTCATGCCAATAGTAGCACATGCTTTTAATAATATTAGCTGTTGCGTGTAGGAGCAGTRAGGATCTAAAGCACTTGCTCTTCCTGTAGGCTTGCACTTCATTTTATCTTTGTTGCAGGACAGGCCATGCATGTAAGGGCACCGTTAGGTGAATCAATCTGTGATATGTTGTATCTCCCTTTTGCTTTTTAGTACAGCCGTTCTGGGGTGGAAGTTGCAGTGACAGGAGATATCAACATTTTTTTAAATTTGAAAACGCTAGAGATGTTGATTGTTTTATATTACCTCCTTAGGGAGGAAGGACAAGAAATCCAGCTTCATAGTACTGTTGGGTGCATCTACCCTCTAATGAGTCGATAACCGATATTATCTACGCTTTTTTGATAGCTTTTAGCTGAGTCACAATTACATGATGGCCAGTGAGTGTTGACAATATGTAGCCCGGGGAAGCTCAGTTGTTTTCAAATGTTTGGTTCAAACTAGTTATTTTAAACCGATTTTCTGTAGATTTTGCTTTTCCTCTTTATAGTGTCTAGGGCTGAATCTCATTTACAAAAAAGATATGTTACTCATTTTTCATGTTTATTGAAAAATATTTGATGATAAAATCTGACAGTGCAGTGAACCTTAGAAACAGTCAAATAAAAAGACAGCATTATTTGTTTTATTTTATTTTATATAAAAACGTCACACAATGTTGAAATCAGTCTCTTGATATTTTGGGGAGAAGGCATTGGGCCTGACTCACACTGAACACTTGGATTTAGCAATACTTCAGACTACAACTCCTGCTAAATTTCATTTCCCATAAGTTTTATTTAATTAATGCAAGATAGACAGAGTCATCTGCTGTAATCAATCTCTCTCTATTTAAAAAGAAATACCAGTAGAGTTAGTATGGTKCAGCATTCTCTGTAAGCAAAAAAAGCATTGTAGCAGAGGGAAAAAAATATTAGTGAAAGGTGTTTTTGAGTCTGTCACGGCTGCTGTGGCTTTTATCCCATATCAGCCTGACAGATGAGATAAACATCCCACATTTTAGTCAGATCCTATTGTTTCATCAGAGTTACTTAAATGTATTTACAATCTCTGAAGCACTTTTTTTATAGTAATGGTAGTGAAGTCCTTCCAAAGGAATAAAGATGATATAACATTCTCAAGTACCTCTGTCTTGCTAATGGAATGACTTACGTTACAGTGGATATTGTTCTGCTGAGCTCCACTAAAATACATATTTACTAGTCAATCTAGTTGTCTTCTTGGCAGTCAGTGGCATGATAGCACAGTGCTGTCTTTCAGCAGAACAACAAAGCAAGCAGAAAACCTTTCTTTGGGACCTCTTTTTGTCTCCATTGATACTCTTACATTTAAAAGAAGCCACATCATTAAATAAGAACAAGCTACCCTCGCTACCCTGCATTGTGATCCTACTGCTCTTTGGGATTTCCTATGGAAATGAGAAACAGGCTGTGCCTGTTCAGCAATGGTGTAGGCATCGGATGTAACTCAAGGTAACTCACGGTTAGCTTAGTCAGGGCTGCGCTCTCAGGTATGAGGACAGTAGAATAATGCAGGATTTTTTTTTTTTTTTTTAAATGAATGAATGCACTGGAGAGATCCTTTGGCATTCAGTTATTTCACGCAGCATGTTTAAAGTGTGTGATTTGGGTTTTTTTTGTTTTTTTTGTTTTTTTAATTGTAAACACAATTACAAGATCACGTTATTCCTTGAGGAATAATGATGGGTGACTGGGAATCACCTAACTGGAGCCCGGTTCCTACTGTGGTATCTGATCATTTCTTACCTGGAAAGACCTTATTCCCTTTTCCCATTTCAGAAACAGTCAAAAGCTTGAGAGAAAAGTCCTGCAATTCAGTCTGGTGGGAAAAGAAGAAGATAAGGCAGCTTTGGGTTTTCCCTTGGGCTGAGAGAATTTCTCAGTGTTTGGCGCTCCAGTAAATGCAGTCCTCATCTTAGCCCCTTGCCCTTCCCAAAGCCTAAGAAAGCTAGCCCAGATGTTGGACAGCTTCTGCCTCTTTATATCCCTTTGGAAGAGTTCTAGTCAAAAAGTGTCTCCCTTCCTTATCGGCATTGCACTGAAAGGCAACAAGACAGAAGATGAAACCTCAAACACACAAAAACATCTTATGAAAGTTTTTCAAACAGCATTCCTGTAGAGTTTGGTCAGCTGTTGGGCCAGGAGATCATCATGCCACCGATTAAGGAGAGGGCCATTTTGATGACTTGTGACCTTAATTTTCACAGTGAGCCACCACAAAGTTATTTAGCACTGGTGCTCCTGTAATGATGACACGTTGGGAAAACTGAGTGTTTGACAGGTCTCCATTTTGATGGCCTTGTGTTAGTGTGCGGGATGGAAACACAAACTGCTTCTACCTTGCTGGCTCATGACCCTCCAGGAGTATTTGCCTCTGTACGTGCTGCTGTCTTGGAATAAAGGGAAAGAAGAGGTATACAGGCTTGCTGAAGGGTCTCTGGACCCGGGCCCATTGCATGGAGCACCTGGGTGAGCCCCAGTGCGGCCGAGGAGCAGGCAGAGGAACAGGGTAGGGAGGAGGGTGATGGTTCGAGGTGCCCAACACCTTCCCTCCCTGGCACAGCTCTGCAGTGGTTGCAGCCATGTCTTTATTTTGATTTCCATGCGGTCGCTGTTGTTACTGAGTTAGCGGCATAGTTAGCAGCGTGAGTGCCCCTGTCAAGGAGCAGATATGATGAAACATTAATAAGGAGATGCTTGCGATGGCGGGGAGCAGACTGACAGCAGGGCTGGGGCGCACTGTGCAGCCAGCGCTCGGAGGCTGGCAAGGGAGATGGGTCTCTTGGGTGGGGGACTGTATAAAGGAAAACCTTAATTTGGACTTCAGCAGGCTTCTGATAGGTCTTCATTACTCCTCACCAGGACACAAGGGTGTTGCGGTACGTTTCTGGGGTGCACACGGTCCTGCAGACGCTGCGGTTTGAGTAACCAGCTCTGCATAAGACATGTTTGGACTTCCCTCTGCTCCCTTGGGTTCCCCGTCCCCGTGCAGCAGGTGGTGTTCGCCAGGAGTGGGAACGGATACATTTTTATGGGATAAGGGGGTGTATTTCAGGAATTTATATGGAGCCATACGATTGCAAATTATGTAATTTGATCTTGGGAAACTCTTAAGAGAATAAATATCTTTATTCAATCAAAAAGTGAATGTTTTTCAGAAAGTTGAATGCTCGTATTTGGTACCTGTACAACCTGTAATTTGTTTTGTCACTTACCTTAAGGTTCTGCCAGCTGTGAAAAAAAGCTATTGCACGTAGCGCCGTTCCAGTGCGGGTGAAATTATCTTTGTAGATGAAGCATGTGAATATCAGTTTGTTACATTTATAAAGAGCTTTAGGGTACTTCAGCACGAAAGGTCCCAGAGTAGTGAGAGATACTGTTACTATAAAAACATTTTATCCTATTTTACTGTGATGGTTTATTGAGTTTTAAAGTATTTTTCAAGGCAAGCATATATATTAACGGCAGCAGCAGGAAGAGATGGGAATAAATACATGTGTTCAGATGAACTTTCTGGGTCAAATTCTGTTCCCAGGACCATGTGTTGTAAACTTGGAGTAAGCATGTTTAAGTTTGAGACAAATCCTCTGCTGGTAGAGATTAGGTTACTGTATTTTGAATGAAATTACTCCTGGTTTTGCATGGGGTAAGGCTGCAGTAGGTCTTGGACCTCAAAGTTAATTCGAAAATAGCTTTGTCCTTCTCTAGCGATACCGCAGCTACATACGTACATCCAAAACCTCGTTTGCCTCTCTGTAAAAGAGCTACCAGTATAAGACAAAAGAATTGAGCTCTAAAAGCAGAAGGAGCAGTACCAGTGGGGATCTGTCTCCGTGGGGATTTCAGCGTTTGCCCAAAGCTGCCCAGATGCAGTATCTGGACGCTACGGAGAGCAGAGACATGTTAATGGCAGTTTGTGTACGATGCCCTGGGTCTAGTCCTCCATCCCCTGCGAAAAAGGGAAAGCTGTTCTGAAAAGCAACCAGCAAGCTATGGAGTAATGTCCTATGCGGGTATATGTAAAGGAGCCGATGTGGATTTCACACACGTTTTTATTGTTCCAAACTGACTTAAAGGGACAAATTGATGCTTGTTCAAGTCTAGCCAGAAGTCAATACATGGGTTTCCAGACTTGCTGGAAAAACTCTCCATGTGAAGGCTTATCCATCCTTACAAAAAGATGGAGACCTGTTTTTTAAAGGCAAAAGCGGGAGATCATCCTTTGGAAAGGCCAGCCTTTAATTTAATAGGTGGTCTTCCAGTATTTCTATAGAAAATGTGTGCAAATCTTAGTGAACTTTTTTCCTGTTGTACTTGAACCCCTTTGTTACTACTCTTAGCTAAAATAATACGCTAAAAGAAGTCTATACTAGTGAGACAATGCTGGAGAAAGGATGTTGAAGAAATCCATTGTACAAGGAAAAAACGAATTGACTCTTGACAGAAAAATAAATTAAAACAAAAGTAAAAAATCAGCACGTTAATGAATAATTTAAGTTTTGATTTCCTCCCCTCCCCTTTGATGGCTTTACATCTTTTCACACCCACTGACTATAAATCATAGTAAAATAAATAGAGAGAAGTTATTCTCTGTCAGGCCTATATGTAATATCGAGCATGCGGCAATGTGTATTAGAAAAACTCCATATACTATAAAAATACCACCCCTACATAAAGGTGACATAGTCCTTTAAAAATAGCTATTCCAGTCCATTGTGCAAAGACACTGACAGAGATTGACAGCTTTTAGAAAGGTGTAATGTTCCCCAGCCAACTGCTAGCACAGCTCAACAAGATAAAGATCAGTAATTCGATCCAGAGGAGAAGGCTAAATGTTAGAGGTTAAGCTGCTATGTTCCTACTACTAATCAAGCTTCAACACCTTATTTTAGCATCATCAGACCTCAATAAGGAAATTGTGAATTATTAAAGCTTCAGCATCCTGGTATACATCGATGCTCTTTGGAGAAGCTGTGACTTAAAACGTGCCGGCTATCTTCTTAATTGACATGTGCTGGGTCTTTCTGACTAGGTCCTGATGTGCTATTTTTTCTTTCTTTTGCTTGGATACTGGTAAATTAAGGTTAAGCTACTTTTAAGGTGCAGTATGCTGCTCTAATGAGGAGTTAATGGAGTGGAACAGTGATCGTTTGTACAAACTATACTGGACAGACACCTCCTGCATATCAAAATCTAGACACGAGAGATCCTGACATTGCATCTACTTTGTCCTAGTCTCCATCAGCAGATTTTTAACCTGGTTTCCTAATGAAACGAGGCTCAGGTGGCTGCATTTTCTGCCAGCCCTCTTTTCCCTCTCCCCCAATATCTTCCTACCYCTCTGGCCAATCTCAACCAAACCTGGCAGATATTATAATCTTACAAGCGAAAATCAGGGCGAGGAGAGGGGTGCTCAGTGGGTCTCTGTAGGTGGCCGAGGTCTGAGGCACGCCAGGAGAACGGGCATCGCAGTGCGAGCAAGGCGGGAGAGCTGGGACACAAATCCTCCACCGTATGCAGATCCTCAGGAAACTGTGCTTCTGTGTTTCGTTTCCTCAAAAGAAATTCCTCCTTCCCCTAAAAGAAGGGTTCAGCTGAGGCACGGGGGGGTTGAATGCTGTGGGAGCCACTTTCATTGAGCATACGGAAGTAAAAAAGAGTTTAAAGTGGTCAGACTTTGCAAATCCTTTCTGAAATTCGCTACTGGGAAAGTGTTTTGATTTATTTCAGTGGATGTGCCCCTATGTACCTTATACTGAAAAAGAGAGAGAGGCATGAGGGCTAAATGCTGCTTTATTTCCCGCACAATGTCCCGTTCAAAGAACATCGCTGGAGTTTTCAGGCTCGTTTTGCTCAGGAATGGGGACGGGCAGAAATGACAGCGCTGTCATTTTGCGGCCCCCGCGGAGCCAGCGAGATGTGCTGTCTGCGTGAACGGTTTCAGACTGCCTGTCCGCTTCCCGAGCTGCGCTCAGATCACCTAACAAGTCAATCTGTGTATATTATCCATCCAATTTTTAACCACTGTTAGGCTGAATGTCTCTGTATTTAACACATTAGCCTAGCCTCCATTAGTGCTCTAATTTATACCAGTGATCAGTAAAAGAGTTAATCCAGAATTGTACTGAGCAGTGCCCACCGATATGCCTAAAATACCCGGTGTGATCATTACTAGTCACTGCCCTGCAAAGCTGTTTCCTGGCATCTGCACTCCCCAGGGGCAGATACCCACGGCATTAGTCAAGCCGGGCATTCCTGCTGCTACTGCTCCCCCCAAAATACTGATCTTAAAAAGAGACAATGAAGGTATTTGTTTTACTTTCAGTTACACTCCCACGATAAACAGCCCAAGCTTTTTGCCACCAATGAATGGGAATTTTGCCATCGATATGGTTTGTGCCAGCTTGCAAGCAGCACTTGTGACAAAATAAGGATTCCATGTCCTTTTTTTAAAATGCTCTTTTCCCAGATTTCCAAGTTTAAATGACTTCTTTTTTGGCTAATCTGTATTGTTAGGATTTTAGCTCGCAAAACCATAAAGTGTTGTTCACCAGCTCTGTAACTGCAGTTCTTATAAATGATTGCTCTATCATTAATTGGTTTACTGAGGCATGCCATACATACACAAGATGCAGAGAACAACCTAGGAGGCCTTGTGGTAAAATAAATCCAGGGAAGTCTGGAATTATTGCATGGATCAGTGTGATGCAGCCTCTTTGTCCTTGCAAGGATCTTTAACACCAAAAAAATCACAAAATGTTTTCATTTCACAAATGAGTCCTCCTGGCATTTTCTATTAGTTCCTGTAGAATTACTGACAACTGTACACATTTCTATAATATTACTTCAATCTGCATCACTAGGAAAACCTAAGAGCTTATTAAAGAGATTTATTCTTTCAGTCTTCAAGGTGTAGAGCAGTTTCTTACGAATGTATTCCATCAGCTTGATACATGTCCGTTTGTGGTGAGGGGCCTCCGGTTTAAAAGGGATTTTAAGTGGAAGGTATTCACTGCGTTCCCAGGGCAGTGAATAGGAGGCACTTGGGCAAATTCCATCAGCAGCATGTTCGCTGTTTAATTCCTTAACAAATGCAGAGGGGTTTAGGCACATCTAGTAACTTCACTGCACAGAAAACTGGGTACTCAGGCTCTTTAACTAGAATAATTCCATCGATCCAACTGTTGTTACTCCTGACTTACACGTGCATCTGTTCAGAAACGGCCTCTGAGCATGGTTAAAGCAGAGCATTTTGGCTTTTGTGATTAGGAACAACAGTCACTTCATATCTGATTCCTCAGATTTGATAATGTTTTTCTATTTAATTCAAAGATTAAAAAAAAGAGAAGGAAATGTAATCAAGTATAGTCCATATTTCCAAGCAGGACACTCATTTCTCTTCCACTAAGTGGAAGGCCTATTATATTGACAATGCCACTGAGAAATTAGTAAAACTCAGCAGAAGGAACATTAGCAATATCGGTCCTGAAATGGCAGCCTGTTATGCACAGAAGAAATACTGGTTTTTGTAGAGCAATTCCCTGCCTTCTTCTGCTACCACAGAGAAAGCAATATAAAAAAAGTAAAGGAAAAAAAAAAACACTAAAGATCTCCTAGCTTTCCTGAATAAATGAATCTTGTACATTTTTTGTTTTCTATTTGAAATCAGGAATGCATTCTGTATTTAGACTTYGCAGTTCTGAACTGTTCTTAGGATACATAGGAGAGCTAATGTCAGTAATTTTAACAGGCTGTAAAATGCATTTTAACCAGAGATGCTGATTCTGAAAAAGCTCCAGAATCCAGTGAATAACCAGAACCGGTAACTGCAGGCATTTTGCAAGCGTGTGATCTAAAGGTGGACTGAAACATGCTCTAGCGTCTATCTAGAAGCCATGGATTTTTTTAGCAGGTTGGAAATTTGCACCAAAAGCTTTTTCAGTCCAGCCGAAGGCTTTTAGGCTCCTGCAGCGAGCACTGCAATACCCAGCCTGGACCCTACAGCAGCAGGTTCAGCCGGTGTGTGCTGCAGTGTCTGGTGTTTCTGACAGTGACAATCTAAAAATGGCTTAGGATTACTTAATGGTTTAACCTTTTTTTTTTTTTTTTAACTTCTGGAGTGAGCAAAATAAAAGTAGATTGTCTTGAGTACACTGCTACCCGGAAATCTCATCCCTGCAAACACCTTATCTTTCAGTCCGTGTTACCGCATGCGGCAGGAAGGCTGCGGCTGCTGCCGTCGGTCGCTGCCCACCTCCCAGGCACTTTTGCTCCCTCCTGGAGCAGCTTTTGGAGCTGTTCCAGATGAAAAGCCACCAGCTTTGCGGGATCACAGGGGAGGGTGGATTTTCGTAGGTAGTGCATGGATCTGGTTGTCGGCTCGGTCTCTAGACTCGACATGCCATGCTCGCTAGAAGTGCCTGCAGGTAAAGCAGTGTGTATCCGTGTGTTTGTGTGCACGCGTGTGTACACGTGTGTGCTTTTAAATCGTATTCCCAATTGCAGCTTGGCAACCCGGGGCAGCTACTCTAGCTCGGAGCGGCTGCCCAATAGCAAGTAATCCTCGCTCAAGCGGAAATCCTCAGCAAACCTGGCTGGGAGGGAAACGCAGTGTTTTTCCCAGCCTTGTCCGTTTAGCATATGCCCGATCCTGCTTCGACATGACGTCATTGCAGGAGCGAGTCAAAAATTAACAAAAGGTGAAGCTCTCCTCGACTTCTCCTGAGCTTATTTAACCTAGGCGCGAGGGAGCGGGGAGGGTTGGAGAGGCAGCTTGCTCCCAGGGCAAGCTCCCCTGGTCGTTCCAGCTCTAACAGCAGTGGTGGTGTTTTTAAAGCAGCTTCTCTCTCTGCTAAAAAGCGAACTCTGCTCTGATCGCGCCTCTCTTGTGGGTGCGCGGGAGCTGTAACGTGAGGAAGCTCAGCCTGGGAAATGGACTGCCTTGAGTCCTTTCCAAATAGCGCGGAGAAAGCTGGTAGTGGCAACATGACACTGTCAACAAATTGACAATTCACATTCCCTCATGTGGTGTCAAACAGACACTGCTGCACTTTCTTGTACTCGGTCCAAAAGGGTCCCGCTAGGCTGCAACAGCAGAGAGGGGTTTAACCGTTGCACAAGCCGGAGATAGCAATGCAGCTGGCAGCGGCCGCCAACGGCGGGCGCAGAGAGAAGGATTTCTGCTTGTTCAACTCACCAAACCGGTGTCGTAGCGAAGTATTAATAGAAGCTATAAAACTGCAGGCTTCCCGCACTGCCTCAGCAACCCCTTGTGAATCCTGCCTGTGTGTTTGAAGAAGAAATTACATAATGTTTAGTAGGTGGAATGGATCCTTCCTCTGCTCTTTCTGAGATTTGCATGGAGAAAGAAGCGGTTTTTTTACTCCCAGATTAGAATGAGTACAGCTTGGCAGCCCCTTTCAAAAAGACTATATTTGGGGGATACAGAGCCATAACAGGGAGGTGAATCAGTCTCTCTTGGTGATATTAGCAGAAGGGCACCAGCACTGGGATAAAGACATGATCTCTGATCTTATCGTTAGATGCCCTCCCCACCTTGCTGAAAGCCGTTGCGCTTCACAGGGTTCACAGAAGTACCTCCAACTTCAGTCGCAAGAGCTACCCACACGGTTTGGAAGTACCTCCTGCTAGCAGATAAAACATTCACATCCTGATGCAGTTAAAAATGGGGTTCAGCTTGAAAGTATCACCCCTGCAGGTGAGAAAATAGCCCTCCGGCTCATATCCGGCGTAACCCCATGGCTCCCGAGCCGCTCACCCTGGGGGCAGAGTTTGTAGGCAAATTAAGGCGACTGTAAGCTGCTCCGGCCTCTTCCCTGCAGCTATTCTCGCTTTGAGTCTCATAACGGAGGTAAGGGTGAGTCCTGAAATACGCGGTCTGATTTTTCAGAGGCGTGGAGTAACCTCACGGCTCCCACGCAAGGCAGTGGCTGCTTGTCACTCGGAAAGCCTGGCCAAATTTAGAAATCTAGCTCCACACTGCCATTGTTAAAAAGCTTGGCCTTTCTCTCACTGCTCCGCAATGAATTCATATCATTACAGCTGCGCTCAGCATACTCCTTTCCCATTTGTTTTCTACTAATGTTCAACCCAGAGGGTTTCACGGAGGAAGTGAAACACAAGTGTAGTCACCAACAGTGACGATCTGTCCCTGAAACCTGATTCAGTGAATCGAACTCATCCATTCAGAGAACAGAAACATTCAATAAGACACGCAGGACCATTTTTTTAGTTATTTAGGTACTTAAATATTAATGTTTCCAGTGGTTATTAGATGTTTGGATGCTTTCAAAAGCAGGATCTGCGTGGTCCTTGCAAAACTGCTCATTCATGAACATTCAAGCAAACTGCTGTGAACAAGCTTACCTCTGCGCTTATATTCCCATAAATGATGGGTTAGGATTAATTTCAACTAGTTTTGCCTGTGGCAAAGTCAGGTGTCAATATAAGCTACTCACCTAGGCTCTCTCTATAGCAATGGAGAGAGGCGTCTCTAGATGCTGATTCCACCCATCTGTCTTCAACATCTGTCTTTAGGACTAGATGAGATGCCTTTTTGCTGCTTTAACTGTAGAAAGAACCTAGACAACTAGTTTAGCTAGACACCTAACTTTTAGATGGCTAAAAGAAGGTGAAATAAATCCCTCCCTCTGTGAGTACTTTTAGGTAGTGAATACTTTCAGGGTTTTTTAATTTGCTTCCAGACACTTCAAGAACAGAAAATGAGGTAAAATTAGTCATGTGGTTAATTCATTATGTATAATTCCTCTAGCTAGAATCAGGGCAGAAGCCTGCCCCATAAGTCTAACCTCATGACTCCCATTGACATTCTTACAATTTGAAGAAAGCAGAAAACTCTCCCAAATTAGCTTTTCACCTAGTTCTGTGAACCAATTTCAAGTCCAAGATTAAAAGTGCTGAGCTTATATGAAGGTTTGAACCAGAACGTTTGCTGTTTATAGCAATGTAGACAACCTTACTGTTAATGAACATTGTGAAATATCCAGAAAAGTACGTCAGGTCCTGTCACAAAGCACACACACATGCTCACATCTGAAAACCCATCCTTATGGAAAGACAGGCTTTTTATAAAACTTGTGCTTATTTCTAAATGGTGTTGAAATCATTTTGTAAGAGATAATCTTATCAAGAGAAAGCCAAAAAGGAGGCAGCAATCTTTTGCTGTCAAGCCAGCTTCGGCTTTTAAGAGCTGTGTAGCCAGTCTGCTTGTTTTGGGAGTGTCTCAACAAAATTTTGCACCCATAAACAGTAATTGTCTATAACAAGTGTGTTCTAGGGTAGGTACCATGCAGAACTGCAAAACCTATTAATCACTTGGAGATATAAGCAGAACTTTTCCCTAGTTGTGAACCCCCCATCCTTTACCTCCCTTCCTTGTGCAGCGGTCTCTGAGATGTGACTGCAAAAGCTGTGGTTGACCTTTATCCTTGCCATGGGCTGACTCAGAATACTTGGACCAAACATATCCCATGGGCAGACACTCCACACTCAGCGGGACCCTCGTGCTTCCCTAATCCCAAATGCCAGAGCTCGACTCCGTAGTGTGCTGGTCAGCCCCGCTCACTTCTCGGTGCTCTCACTTCCCAGGGACCACGCAGAGCAGGAGGTGTGGGGGACYCTCACTCAGCACTGTGCAGACTGAACCCATGGGGGGCTGCTGAGAGGCCATGCTATTAGACTCTGTCACATTGGCATCACTTCTGCATGGAGGCAACAGCTCTCTTCCATGAGTACTTTCAAATATCCCATAGAACCTCTCTTGATTTTGAACCTGTGTGTCTTCATTGATGAAGTACCCCCTTGGTCCCTGACCTAAGGTCAATGACTTTAAAGGACATTAACTAGCATTGACTGAGAGATTCGCTAAAGGTCAAGGCTTGAATAATTCAAGCACCATAAAAGATTTCACTAAAGTTGAGGGCCTCTGGGCAAGTACCTAGTTTGCGTGTGCAGGGTGTCCACATGTTCCTGACAAATGGGGACGGCTCTGCTCATACAGGCTGTCCAGGGGAGCATGTGTGAGAGCTGTATTATCCTTTCTTTATAATCTTGCAAGTTCCTTGATGTGCAAGTTGCAGGATCAAGAGACATGGCCAAAGACAGAGGGGCCAGAGAGAGGAAGAGTGTGTGTTTGTTGGCAGAAGCTCGGGTGTCCTTTTTCCATCCGCCTTCCTCAGCTGTTAAAATCGCTGTGATTTGCAGGCTCCCACCTTTGTCCTGCATTCTTTGGTGGGAGCCAGCAGCCTGACAGCTCAACCGCATCTTTCTGCAGGTTGTTAGCCATTAAATTAATGTTAGGATGTAGAATGCGTTGTAATTCCTGGCCCCGGTGTCAATTCAACCCTAAAGTGCAAACAAGATGATTTCATAGCCAGTGTTTACTTATATTCAGCACATGTTTTAATGGGAACTATATTCTGCCTTGTGGCACCCTGTTCCTTTCAAAGGAGCACAGCAGCAACGCGAGTGTGTATTTTGAGCTCTAAACTAAAATCCAGGCTGAAAATAGCATGGAGATGGAGCATATGTGTCTTTAAAAAGCCTGTCACTGCATCCCTTTCAGGAAAGACTGTTGACTTCAGTGAGTTACAGGCCCGGACTTAAACCTCTGACAGATCTGAACAACACCAGTGCCGCCCTGCATAATTATGTAACTCCTAACGAGGGCTGTGGTCCTCCCAGGGCACAGGGGCTTGCTGCGAGCGGAGCAGCCTTGTCCGCGCGGGGACAGGTCCTCCCTCGCCATCGTCTTTCACACACTGTTGGATGCAAAGGGAAAATGTGTTTGGAAAAAAATCATTGCAAGACCCCTTTCTCCTTTCTTTCCCCTGTGCTGCTGGCGACCATCCTGGGACTCGTGTTGGGCTTTGCTAACTTCACTGCACGGCACAAGCCCAGGCCCACGAGCCCATGGAAATAGATCTATAGGCTTAATGAGACTATCCGTATGAGTAAGAACTACTCAAATGAGTGTTTGTTTGCAGTGTTTGGCTCTCTGTTATTTTAACTTTGAGTAATTCAGGAATGACTGTAGATATATTCATATGATGGCAGTTGTTTCAATGTTTTCATTCAAAGCTCTTCCGAAAAACAGGTGATGCAGTCTAAAAAGGGCATTTTATAAATGAGCCAGGCACTTGCTTGAAATTTAGTTTCCTTTGTTTGCTGTTAATAACAAAAGCATCTCTCTCTATCTGAAATTTCTCCTTTTTCTTCCTCTGCTGGAGCACGGAAAGAATTCACAATGCTCTGTGCCGGTGCTGGGGTTGGACCTAGCTCCAGCACCAGCAGGTAATAAAGCTACAGACGCAGATCTATAGTCTTTAGAAATCAAGAGAATTGCCTAGACAATCATTGAAATGGCGTTTGGTTCAGTTCCATGTAAAAAAAATATTTTGAAAGTTTGACCTGGTGTTATAGGGACTTTTTCAATTCTTCAAAGAGTAATCCCAGTTTACCTTTTTTTTTTGCTTTTTTTTCCCCCGTCAGGTTCAACCCCTTTTATCACACTAAAGTGCCAATCAATATTGTGAGATAGATGTTACATCTTAGGTTTTTATAACATTACTTGTCCCAGAAGGGATACTGTATCTTTAAGGAAATGGACCCGATATCCTGTTTCTGAAGGATTAAAACACTTTAAAGAGACAGAAGAGGCTGTAAACCCCTATCATATTCTTATTCTCTCTTCATTATCTTGTCCAGTATCTATCCCTGCTGAGTAAATCTGGTTGTGTGTTTCTCCAAAGTGGTCATAAGAAGAAATTTATTTACTTCTCTTTGCACTGGAGGGGCATTACTGGGTTTCAAGGCTCTCCGAAGTAATAAAGATTTTGCAGTGTGTGCAGAAGGAGCAGAAATTCAGAACTTCTTTTCCCCCTCTGAGGTCGTTTGGCCAGCCTAAAGGGGAGACACTTCTCATTTTCTGACAGGCTTTATTTCCGTAAGATTTTCCAATTAGCAGGAAAAGGTCACACTAATGTTAGTGCTGTGCAAAGGAAGGGGGATCAAACTATGCAAATAGAGATCTCCTTGAAAGGACAATATAAAAATATTGTATTTTCCTTCATTTCTTAATTAAAAATTGG